>NC_046659.1:43900844-43904391 GCF_010883055.1 Belonocnema kinseyi | reverse complement strand
TGTCTCCTTTTTTTGGATTTTTGAAGATCTCGTGTGACCTTCCTAGCCTTATTTTTTAAGGTCACATACGCGTTCTTCTGGTTTTTTTCATTCTTGTGATCCAGGTTTCTTTCCTTTTTTCTTTCCTGGACCAGCTTTTGTTGTTGCTCCTGCTTCTTCCCAACATTGAGTTTGGATCGGTTATCATCATTTTGCCGACTCTCCTCGATCTGCTTAATTCTTATTCTTTTCTCTATTGTCTTCCTTTTTAACAATTTCGCCTCTCAAATTTTACTCTTAATTAAATTGTTTATTGTCTCATCAGCCTCTAACTTAGATTGTTTTAGTTGTTGCTGCTGTTGTTCGTTCTGATATTTTAGTTGCTGTTGTTGTAGTTTTTGTTGGTGTTGAAGTTGTTGTTGTGGCGGATTCTGTTGCTGAATTTCTTGTGTCATCCCATCGTCACTTTCAGATTTACTTTCAGAATTGGAAGTTTTGTACTGTTACTGGCCAAGGCCTTGGGTTTTATAATTCGTGGATCACGTTCCGCTACATCTGCTTCCACCTCATCGTCAATAACATAGACTGTCTGCGTTAATAAATTTGGCAGCTTTTTTCCCCCGTCCTGCTGGCCTTTTCTTTTCTGGCTGTTTTTTGAAGGGCATCTCCTTGTAGCCTTTTTAGAGTGGGACGTATCACCAGGTGCCCGTTTCCTTTTTCTCTCAATCCTCGCGTAGGTTTCGTGGATCGACGAAATTTCATTGTCGATGCATGATTCTGTAAAAAGATTTTTTAAATTATTATTTGGAAATTATAAAAATCAAGAAATTTTCAATTTTAAAAGAGATTTTAACTTTTTTTTAAATAATTATAAAAAAAGCGAAAAAATAAATAGAATTTTAATGTATTACTAACCTACTGTTTCCTTTCCACTTTCTATTTAGATTTCCAATGATTGCCTCATTTTGATTATTGCTGGGAGACTACGGACAAGTCCCTCCTTGTTCTTTGTCTCCACTGCCTCATTTATGAGTTTTTCTAGCGCAGCAGAAGAAGTGCACTTAGCAAGTTATGCCTCCAAACCGGCCATTGAAGCTAGGTGTTCACTTATTGCTTCAAGTGCAATTCTGGCATTGTTTAACGCACTCTCACACATTTTTTTAAATTATGATTTGAATTTGAATCAAAAGCACTTCACTCACTTTTTTATTTAACGCTTTTTAATCTAATTTTGAATTTGGGACACTTTACTCACTTTTTCTCTTAATTAACTTTAAACTTGGGAATTAAGGAATGATTATAAAAACACGTTTGTTAAACGAGGGGACAGTGTTGTATAAGCACAGGCAAGGTCTAGACTGATTTTTGGGAAACTGTGACTTTCTTGCAAGGAAAATGGGTCCATCCTCCCTCCTTTGTCTAGGGTCACATCCCCAACACTCTTGTAAGGACCCTTAAAAAGTCTATTAATAGACGTTCTCACAACTTCATACAAATTTCCAGTATATATATTATATTTTTAAACCAAAACATTTATTTATCATATATAAAAAATATTTCCATTTATTTATTTTTACAAAAATTTTCATAAAATAATTATTACATCATTCAAATGCTTAAACCATTTTTACTTACCTTATATATCACAATTCTGAAGTTTTTGATTAGTTGTTAGTGAGCCAGTCTTAATTAGTATAATTACTTACCGAAATACTTACCCGTTACTGATAATTAGTAAAAAGAAGATAATACTGAAGTGAATTAGAAAGAAATTGTTACTAATCTTTACTCAAAGTGTATTTAAAAATATTTTGCATAGATGATACTGCTTAAAACTTAACTAAACTATGTTGGTTCTCTTTCCCCCATTTCATCTAACTTTTAAAAATACAACTCCCCCTACCCCTTTTTACAGTTGTCCCCCACTTCTGTGTATTTCCCCCACTGCCTAACTAATAACCTATCATAGTTCAAGATACCTATATGAAGCTTGTTCAGACACGTTTTAACCCCACCACCTTATATCCGATCATTTTGATACATAAACTGTACATCTGCCTGTTTACTTATTAGTTCCTCTGCATCTCTGAGCACAATTAGTAAGTACAAGGTCTCAAAATATGATAAAACAGACAGACTCAGACATTGAAGATGTTATCACCTCACAATCTCTTAATAATTCTTCTTCAAGTCATAAAAGAAAAAAAGTTGACATGACAGAATTCGAGCCTTCACGTAGGACTACCAAACATCTTATCTTAACGACACTGTACGCTTTCAATAATTTATGCAGTAAAATTGTGATTATTGGATTGGAACTACAGATCGATGAACGGTTTGAACTAATTGTCAAAATTGTTACTATTCAACTACAGAGAATCACTTTTGTGGTTCCAACATGGACAACATTCCTGCAACAGATCAATATCATCGTCGATTATTTTGAAAAGGAGAAACAACCCTCATCAGATCATACTGAACCCCTTGAGATAAATGAATACAAAGTGATATTTACAACATCTTTTGGAGAAAAGGCCATTCTTTTCGACAGTATACCTGAACCTGTTGCAGAATGTGAAAATAATGAAAATGCTTGTGAAGTGAAGAAAAAAAAGTATATGTATCTTCTGTTGCAATGAAAAAAACCACTTTTATTGGTTTAAAGACTGTTCTTTTGTGTGCAGATGAGTATGTTAGTATGCTAAAAGCCTTGTGTGGCTTCATCGAAAATTTCGTGACTTAAATTGTAACATTATTAACTGATCATTGCATTTCCAAAAAGTTGCCCGAACCACCTGAAGAATATATTTTTAATATCATGAACAGAGAAAAAATAATTATTACAAAGATATTTTTCATGCCCGATTATCGTCCAAATTTAAGGACTATTATCTCGGCATTGTATATTATGAAATTGTTGGCGTTTTATTAACTCACCTGACTTCTCGTGTACGCACGAATGTTCTAAAAAGACTCACATTCAACTAGATGGTTAAAATAAGTGCAAAAATGTAATAGAATAATTCTGGTTTTGAAAATTTTCTTCGTATAATAAATATGTATTTTTTAAAAGTATGTCAACATGTATCTACTCATTATCCTTCCTTTACTAAATATGCAGTAGCCTTAAGATAGTTAGCGATTTATTTTGGAACAAGTATCACTTTGAAGTTAACAAAAAATTGTATATAATCTTTTTTTAGCTTCAGGTGGCAATCAATTTTTGCACCCCTCTATGAAAAGCTTACAGTGGTGAGGGAAGGTCTCACTACCCTGGCGAGAGGCTCGGCGCCATAGTGCGGTGGAGGGGGAAAGGAAAGTGGAGATTGGGATTTTAATATTTCCAGATTTCGATGCTGACGATTCTCATGATTTGAATAGATCGCGCGCCTCTTGATATGCGTATATTTTGAGGTTATGTTATTTCATGTATAAAATATAAATTATATAAATATTAATACTATGATATATATATATATAAATATATACGTATATTAATAATGATTATATTATAATTATGTTATATTATAATAGTCTATTTTTTTTATTTGAAAGTTCATCTCTTTCG
>NC_046659.1:43896667-43900744 GCF_010883055.1 Belonocnema kinseyi | reverse complement strand
GCGCAACTCAGTCATTTACAGCGTCTCCTACTATATTCACACGGACATAGCCCTGTCATAGTATTGGACCGCATCTCGTTTCAGATCTGGGATCACTGTCGGTATTACTACTGTTGTTCTTGACTCCGATGTCGAAGATTTCTGTGATTCGCTCACAAGGACTGATAACAGTAAAAATTGGTTTTAATTTGTAAAATTTAAGGGTTTAGGAATCTAATTCGAACCCTCACCTCTCTTTCCTCATTTTTCTTCCCGACAAAATGTTCATTAAGTATAAACCGCTTTCCCGATTGTTTAAAATATATATTTTCAAGATTCGTCTGAAGAAATTTGAAGTAGAAAGAAAACTTTTTTAAAAAGAGAACAAATGAAGAAATTTTCAAAAATAAGTTTAAAAAATTTCTAATTCATATTTAAAAACTGCAGAAGTTAAAAAATCTATGAATCAAAATCTTTACCAAGAAATAAAAAAATAGGATAAAATGAGATTAAGAAAATAAATGAGACCTGCATTTTGTAAAGGAATTTTTCATAAGATTAACACCTTGTCAAGCCTTTTCAAAATAAACATAAAATAATCATATTTTCTATGTAAAACTGGCTCATAATTTATAGTTATAGTTAAAGCTATTTGAGTTCCTTCTATTATTTGCACATTATTATTGAGCGCACTAATTTAAAATTGATTAAAAACGATTTTCAATATGGAAATATTAATATTCCTTAATATTTCTTTTATTGAAATTCGTAGCTCATTGACAGACTACTCGGCTTGGTGCTGTCATTTTTAATTAGTTTTACATCATAAACCTAATTCTCGATGCCGGATCTGTAAATATTTACTAAAAAAACTCCTAAATGTAAAATCTTGTGAGAAAGTATAATAAATGCATAGGCGCATTGCGTTTATTGAAAAAATTATCAATATCTGATACCGCAAAAGCTTAAATTTGGCAATAGAATAGTTAAATGAATAAGTTAAACGAAAAAAATATTCAGCTTTATATTTAGTGAAGGAAAAGTGCAGTCAAAGATACAACGCGCCCGAAAGCATGCCGATGTAAAGCATCTTTCACTGCATCAGATGGACACTTTTCCTCCACTAAATATAAAGCTGGATGTTTTTTTCGTTCAAGTTATTCACTCAACTATTAATTCACCAAATTTCAGCTTTTGCGTTGTCAGTTTACCGAGCGTATATTTTTCACATCTTTACGTGAAAAGCTGGGGCCTAATCCCCCACTCTAAATTCGGCTGGATACGTTTTTTCATTTCTTTATAACATAAAAAACATGTTAAAAAAGTTTAACCTTTTGCGGTATTAGTTTCTTTTAAATTATAACTTTATGTGTTTGGAAGGCTGCCGCAGCTAAACCCCCCGGAACTGCGCCAGCTGGACTACTAGTGACACCATATAAAGCATACAAAAAATTTTCAGCTTTTGTGAAATAACTAACACTAAATGGTGGCTGGCTCCTGGACTAAAAGACTGAATCGATTAGACAAATCTTTCAGCGTGGCTACAACATTCAGGTAACCATACAGACAGACATACGGACAGACACCGACCAAATTGCATGATTTTCGGAATCTTTGAGTGCCGAAACGTAAAGATCCGTCAAAAGCTAGAGATTGCAAATTGGGACGATTATATTACACTCTCATTAATGAGAATATAAAAATTTATCCGCAACAGATTCATCTTGATGAAAATACTTCAATTCATATGGAAGTTTTGCAAACCATGAAAACACACACAGATTTAAAATTTGTGAGAGCAGTTGCTCAACATCTATGGGAAACAGAAAAGCTAAAACAAAGCTGTTTAAAGCCAAAGATGGCAAATAAGCGGGAAAAATGAAAATTTTAGATTACCACTTACTCCATAAAAATATAAAGTTATAAAAGGTATGGTGACATTCTACAAAACTTTCGAGTCTGATCTTGATTCATGGTGCTTGATGCAAATTGTTTCGCTCGCTACGTGCGTAGCCAGGGTCGTGACGGGGGAAAAGCTCGACCGAGAATTAGGGGAAGCGGTAAGGTAAATAGCGGCAAGGTAAGTAGCGTCGACTGTAGTAACTAATGGGTGAGAATTTCTTATATGAAGATTATATTTTTGTAATAACATTTTTAATGTATTAAAGGGAAATCACGAGTTTTGCTTGACAATAACTAAAAGAAGTTTTATGTTTTTTCGAACAAAATTTTTGTTTTGTTCACTCCATTCTGTATGTCGAGCTGTTTGACCAAAACTTTCGATTTTTATTATTACTTATAATTTTCAATGTTTAAAATAGATGAAATATTTAAGCGCCTCTCATTTTAGTTTCAACGTTTGAGGGTTCAAAATGAACAAGTATGTATTTTATGAAGCTCAAAAGAAACCCTTGGATAAGAAGATCGGCTTATCTTTCTATTTTTCTAGAAACGAAGCGAAATAATTAGTCAAAGTATAAAATAAAATATTTAACTTTTCCTATTTTCATAAATAATGTCCCTATCTTCCAACTAAATAGAAAGATAGCGCGGGTCGTGCCATCCAAAACTTTCTTCTAAGATCCAAAAAATGCATATTTGTGCATTTTGAGCCTCAGAAGAGTTGATACTGAAATAAGGTGTGCTTAGATATTCGAACGCCATAAACAAGTAAAAATTTTGTTTTCTTATTTCTGATGTCGCCTAGTTTTGCTAAAAATGTTTAAGTTTTCTTATTTAAAGTTTATAAATGTTATATCTCGCTTCAACTTGCGTTAAACTTAAGTAAGTTTTTAGTATGTTTTATCAATTAGTATTTTCTTCCAGACAGTATTTACAACAAAATTACTGATGCTGGAGTCACCGGGAAACAAAGAGCTGCCCGAATGAAGAAAATTGGGAGCTACATTAGATCGTAATTGTATGATGTTCAAAAAAAAATTAAAGCCAAACAAGAATTTAAAATATTTTTTCGTACCGAGATCAACTCTTAAGTAATTATATATAAATAATGTATTCTTTGTGTTGCAATAGATAATTCATAATGAATGTAATACTCTTTCATTTTAATAAATAATAGCATAATGAACTATTTTTGATAGATAATCAATATATATTGTATGCAGTTATAAATTTTAGAAAGTGGTTAGGGACCATTCATAAATGATGTCACGCTTTCTGTTGATAGGTCTTATCGAAGGAACGTGACTGAACGTCATATAAGTGTATGCTCGTTTTATGCAATCGGACGTCACGCCTGTGTAGAAATTATAACTTGGTTCTGAAAAGGCCCTGTCTAGATTTCCTATTTCCTATCGAGGCCCTAAAGTGGCAACCTATCGAGGGCGTAAGCGAAAGCGTCACGCTCAGCTAGCGAGGTCATCAGTAGGCAACCCAATAAGGGTCTATTAATAGGGTCTTTATAGAATCTAGATAGTCCCTCACACACTATTATTCAAGAGCATATGCTATTGTTTCTTATTTTATTGATTCAAATAAAATTTTAGGAAATTATTAAAAAATTAATCATGGTTTAAATTCTAAAGTGTGATGCTATGGTTGCAGTAGTATTAAAGTTTAAACAGCACATGCCATAATCTATTACCAGAAATTTTTTATTCAAAGAAGGAAAATATTAATCCAATTGTAAAATACATTTTCTTTGCAGAAGTTTAATCTAAAGATTTTACTAGAGATGGGACGAGCAGTAGCATACCTACTGCTTCCTGCCGTCCGGCCTCCTGCACACTCCGGCGATGCAGTAGCTACTGCACGCAGGAGCTTCGCAGGACCTACTGCAAACTTCGGCCGGTATTTTTTTTCCCGCCGAAGTTGCAGTAGCTTACTACCCCGATTTGCCGAATTTCTCCTGCAAACTCCGGCAGGCCTTCCTACTGCTTCCTCCGACCATAAGAATGGAAACATATGTGCGCTATGACAAAGCCACCGAACGCGTCCTCGGGTTGCGGATAGAGGGTCCCTGTACCAAGGGTTTCCGCTGAATATGGTTACAAAAATAAATAGGCAGTGGCGGACAATTGTCCAGGGGTGGTCCCGAAGGAATTAACCCCCAAGCGGAGGTGTGAAAACCGTGCCGAA
>NC_046659.1:43876604-43896567 GCF_010883055.1 Belonocnema kinseyi | reverse complement strand
CGTAGGTTTTATTTAAATTAATTTAATAAAATTTTTGTAAAATTTATCTTTATTTAACTTCGCTTTATATATGTTGTGCTTGTATTTTATTCTACGAGTATAATAGATAGATGCCTAAATACGCAACAATTACAATTAAAATGTAATATTTATAAAAAATGTATTCAAGAAAAATAATTTTTTTTTAAATTTGATGTGGAAACTATTTCTTTAATTTCTTCTTTTGTATTGAAGTGAAATTTGATTTTATTCAAAGAATGCGTTTCATTAATGTAAATTTAGCTATATACTTACTTTTTTGCGTAGAGTAGGAAAGTTTTGTTGTACTACAACATTTTGTAAATTAGCTAATGGCTACGGCTATCGGCTACGTGTCCAGCTTTTTAGGATAAATTATCAAAATCTTATGAACTTCATTAGCGGTTAATTGGTTTAATCATGGAGAATAGATATAAGGAGATCAATCTGTAATGCATGGACTTCACCGAAAACGGTCACTTTTCTGCTGCCAGAAGTACGTACATACACATGTGTAAAATCACACTTACGTATAGTTCAAAACTTTTCGAACGTGCCGTGCCAACCGCACTTAAAAAAATGGCCGCCTCCATTGTTTTGTTTTGATAGGTCGCTTAAACAAATAAATAATTGATAATCAGACAGGATTTTTGAAATGTTTGTGGAATAAAAAATTATTCGCCGTGGAAGAGGTAGGTAGTATGTTTATGAAAATATCAAATTACTTTTACCAACACTTTGCATGCGACAGGTATTCGACGCGTTCGTAACATAAACAATGAACTTACAACTTATACCACTCTGAAAGTCTTGTACACTACACTTGAAACCACACTTGTTGGAAACTTTCGCTTTTATACAGCGATTTTTAATTTTAATATTCTTTCCTTCATTCACAAACTATTTATCGTTCAATAATTATTTATTTACATTTGACTCGCGTTCACATCGGCAACCATATTTTTTAAAGTGCACTTGGCACGACACGCTCGGGAAGTTTTGAACTGTACGTAAGAGTGATTTTACACATGTGTGTGTGGGTGCGTGCGTACTTCTAGCAACAGAAGTGTTCATTTTTAGATCCACTAGTTTGGCCTCCTTATGTCTATTCTCTATAGGTTTAATTCTGATATCATGTGACAGTAACATTGACAACGGCATCAAGTATTAACCTGAAATTAAAAATGATAATTCTTTAAATTCTGTTGTTCAATGTATACATGTTTAGAATATATTGGAGTCTTTATATATAAGAAACACAATAATGAAGAATATTAAAACTGCGTCTGTAAGCGCTATTTTTATTGCTCGAAAGAAGAAAGTAATTTATTTTTTGAATAAAAAAGTGTATTTTCACAGCTGAATTTTGAACAAGGGGGAAGCTTCAAATTGATGTTATAACCGATTTCCATTTCCAGTTATGCAGAGGTGTGAGTTAGTGTAAGAGAATAGATTGGTCTTTAAAAATATCGTGTTACGATGAAAATAAAGGGATAAGTAGTTATAAGGGAGTGTGGGTAATTCACTCATGGACGTGATTTTTGCAAATTCACACAAACTTTCTCCTGAAGATCATCTTTTTAGTTATAAATTTTATTATTTGTTTAAAAATTTAACAATTTCTTCAAAAGGTTATCCCTTTCGGTTGCAAATGAAAATATTCTGTAAAAAATGCAGCTTATTGAGTTAAAAATTCAGCTATTTTCGTAGAACAGTAACCTTTCGTTCAAAATTCTAATTTTCTTGCAGATAAAGTCAACTGAGATCTTTTTTGGATGAAAACTATTTTTTCTGAAAATTTGTATTTTTTAATTAAAAGATCTTATTTTATATTATAAATATTGCATCTTTCTCAGATAAAACTGTAACTTTTTTGTTAAAAACTAAACCATTGCCTAGAAAATTTACTTTTTGGATATAATTTTTATTTTTGTCTTGAAAGTCAATTAAAATCTTTTTCGATGAAAATTCAACCCTTTTCTTGGAAATTTGTCTTTTGGATTTCAAAATTCACCTGTCTTAGTAAAATTTTTCTTTTTCTCAGACATAACAGCAACTGTTTGGTTTAAACTTTAACATTCTTGTTAAAAAGTCATGCTTTTTATCTAAAAATTCGACTTCGTAGCAGAAAGTTAACTTATTATTTACAATTCTTAGTTGGGTCATGGAGAATGAACTGAAATCTTGTTTGGATAAAAATTTTATAATTTTGTTAGTGTTTTTTTAATTCATCGGTTTTAAAACACATTTTATCTTTCTTAAATACAAATATAAGTTTTTGGTTGAAAAATTATATAATTTTGTGGAAAAATCATCGTTTTTAATTGAAAATGCTGCTGTTCTGTTGAAAATTTAAACATTTTGTACAAAATTAAAACTTAAAATTAAAACTTGTACTGAGTCGTGCTTGACAACTGCAGTATTTATTCCCTCTAACAAAATTACGCGAGATCAACAGTTCTCACATTAAAACTCAAAATGTAAAACTGAAAAGTCATAAAAGATTCAAAATAGTCAAATTTTGAAAAAATAAAACTTGTGCTGGGTTGTGCTCGATAAATGCAGTCTTTCTTCTCTCTAATAGAATTACGTAACAACAAAAGTTGTCATATTAAAACCCAAGATATAAAAATTAAAAAAAAGAAGAAAAACACAAATTTGAACAAACAAAAATTATGCTGAATTATGCTCGATAAATGCAGTTAGTATTCAGTACAAGTTTCGGTTTTTCGAAATTTGATTATTTTTGGGCTTTGTACTTTTTTTGAGTTTTACTTTTTGAGTTTTAATACGAGAAATGTTGATCTCACGCACTTTTGTTATAGAAAATAACGACTGCATTTGCCGTGCACAACTCAGTAAAACTTTTAGTTTGACAAAATTTGACTATTTTTTGATCTTTTATTTTTTTTTGAGTTTTAAATTTTGAGGTTTAATACGAGAACTGTGGATCTCAGGTAATTTTTTTAAAATTAATGTCTGCATTTTTCGAGCACAACTCATCACAAGTTTTAGTTTTTCCACATTTTTAAAAATAATAAAATTTTTTGGATTTTGGTTTTTTTAAGACAGGTTTTTATAATTTTTATTTCCTGCACGAAAATGTGTATACTTCGAGCCGCCTAGCACAACCTTTCTTTTTGCTATAGTAAGAAGTTGCAGATCTAGAAAAAAACTAAACTTTTTTCAACAATTGTGCCCGTAATTTTTTATTTTTCAAAAAACCGTTTACGGCACAAATAAGAACAAATTTTATTAAATAAATTGCTCTAACTTTCGGTATCTTAGCTGTTAATTAAAATTTGTTTCGAAGATTGTTATTTTCATTTTCATTTGAATGTTTTCTTTAATTTAAAAATTGTAATTTCAATAAAAAAAAGAAACTAATTAGCAAACCACAAAAAATGTACGAAATTCACCTAAATATATGGCAAACGCTTCTCTTCTTGTAACTTCAATATTTGAAATTTTGGACTTAGATAGTTTCATAACGAGAAATGACGAACAAAACTAGTACTTGCTAAAAGTACTCACAAATTATAGAAGACAGTTTCCAAATACTCGATTCGATTGTTCTATTTCGTATTATTGATCCACATTTTTTATACGAAACTGGATCTGCCTGGACGAATAAAAATGGTTTAAAAAATGACAGGCCATTCTGAACAGAAGTGAATACACCTCGAAATCATTAAATATTATGTTTAATTCAGAAAATGGGATTTTAAAAACATTCTTGTAAAAATAATTGTTCAAACAAATTTCATTTTTTTAAACATTTTAAGCTGGTTAAAATATTCTTTCTATATACCATAAAATCAGAATAATAATTGTATTCTATTTTATTTTCTTAAGTTATTGGAAAAAATTAATTGAGCAAGTATAAATTGTTTAAATAATAGAAATTTGTTCAAACTGAGAAGAAATGTACCAAAATTTTGCAATTATTCAATAAAAAGTAGCATCGTATACCATTTTGAGAAAAAGTGGACATATCTGGCTCAATGTTTAGAAATTTTGAAATAAATAATGATTACTTGTTTTAATAATTAATGTGTCAAAAATTTTAGTACTAAAAAAAATATAAACTATTAAATTTTATGAAGAAAGTACAATTATTTTTTACATTTTATTGAAATGAATAATTCTTTTATTAAGTTACATTTATTTTAATTTCGCTTAAATGACGTCTGTCCCTATCAATTCTCAATTCAATAAAGAGAAATCATATTCGCTGCAGAAATATGATATATTTTAAATCAAATATATAAATGTTCTAATTTTCCCACTTTCATATTTCATGATATTCGCACTCCTATAATGTTTAAAAAGAGGACGTAGCTGAATTTTCTAAAGCGGATTTTAAAATGGATTTACATATGTCTCTGTCGGATATGGAAATACTTTTTAAGCGTTAAAATATCTTCATGTTTCGCCAATTCGCTTAACGTTTTCAATTTAAGTTGCAAATAAATAATTAATTAATAATTATTTACAAAATGCTATCATATTATTATAATAATAAAAAAATCTATTATTTTACTTCATTAGATATTAATTAACTCATAATAACCGTTTCCCTGTCATAGATTTAAGGCTGTTTAAATAAGCCAAATCTTTAAGAAATTGCTGAATTAACTTCTAATTAGCTGAATCATTTTCCTGATATAATTTTAAGGAAATGAAAAAAGTGGATGAAAATCGGTTAATATTTCCATTAGTTAAGTAAATCTTAATGTGCATGCGAAATTACAAGAACTCTCAACTGGCATTGAAGATATGATCCGATTTTCATCAACAGTATTGTTTAGCGCAGTACGTATAGAGAAAGACACACCTGTGAGTTATATGTGAATCTTAATTCGCTACTATTTATTACTAAAAAATTTTGAGGAAAACATTGAGATAATTATTTAGAAAATAACAGATTTTATACACTACACACATGTTTCCTATGTTATTTTATTATCTAAATAAAATAAATAATTTATATTTCATTTATGAATCACCTCGAAAATTAAAATTCAATATAATTTCATTATTAAAAATTTTTTAAATTCTCATTTTCTCAATATTGAATTACTGACATTGAATTCTGATTTTCTGAACGCAAAAGGAAAAGTAAATAAAGCGTTCGAAAAAAAAGTCAGAAGACGCAGAAAAAAAGGGTTCAGGGCTTCAGGTACTTGACGCCGAAGTTTGCAGTAGGAGAAAAAACGCAGTTGAAATCCGGCCGAACTTACTGCCTACTGCTTCCTCCGCCGGCCGGAGGGAGCAGGAGTCGAAGTTTAAAACTCGGGTCCGGCAAGCAGGAGGACCTGCCTGCCGGAGGGCAAGCAGTAGCCGAAGTACTGCTTGTCCCATCTCTAGATTTTACACCTTTCTGTAGCCTCTGACAAACACTCCTCCGTTTTCTCGTATTTTTATTGACATTCTATTATTAACTATACTCCGCACGTTATTCTAAAACTAAACTTATTGTTAAATTTGACTAGAGAAGACTTATTACGTAACTTTTCGTAACTTACGTAACTTACGTAATTTTTCAAATTAAATCGATCATAAAGAAAAATTCTTTTCAAAATTTTAAGGTACCAAATGTTTATAATTTTTTCATGAAAAAAGAAATTGTTCAAATTTTGCAACTCGATCATTTTTTAATTTGTTCTTTTTTAAATTTAAGTATAATTAAGCATAAGAACATTAATGTACTTTTTTCACTCACAGCTGTATTACCCGTTTTACCTGTTGAGGGCTTTACAAGGTCCCCTCGAGAAAATAATTAATTGATAGAAAATATTTTTTAAATATATCTTTATAAATAAAGCTTTTTAACTAGGAAATCTGGCTGCGGCCTCGTGAGAGCCAATATTTAGTTTAGGCATAAAGAGGCAATTGCTACCAGGGCGGTATTTCTTTTATATTTTAAAGTAGGTATCATAAGGAAAGCTAATTTGATATTCATATAAAAACGCTGAAAATCTAATGAGACATAATCTATAATGCATCGAGTCTTATTTGACACTTCTTTTTTAAGATGCAGTATTTTAAATTAAGAAGATTCTTTACACAGTTCTATTCCCATAATTAATTATCTGAACAGCTGGATATCTTGTCTTTGGTCTGAAGTATAAATTTTTATATTCTCTGTATTAAAGATTTTTGCTTTATTCTGTATTAAAACTAACTTTCTTAATAAATAAATAATTGGAATTGCAAATTTAACACATTTTTGTATTTAATTTAAAGGTATTTTGTCACACGAAAAATTGACCATGACGTGACGTTTTATTGATGGGTAGATTGAGCGAATCGTGACAAACCGTGACAAGAGTGATAGATGGTATGACAATGCTTAAATTTACCGTGATATCATTTATGAATCGTCCCTTATTGACGTAGGAAACGCCGTAGGAAACTAAATAAAAAAAGATTCAGGTGCTCATGTAGTAAACTTCGTTAGAAATACGTAATTTGCGATTTCAAATTCCGACGTAGGAAATGGCGTAGGAGACTACGTAAGAAAAGACGCAGACACCAACATAGGAAGCTACGTAAGAAATTACGTCCTTTACTCTCTCAATTTCCGATGTACTTTCCTATGAAGTGTCGGGCGTTGTTTTTACGTATTTTCCTACATGATTTCCGGCGTATTTTCTTGCACAGTTTCCTACGTAGCTTCTTACGTCAGAACTTTCAATAAGGTATCGTTGAAAATGCATGAATTCAACTTTTTTATATCTAATTTTGTTTGTCGAAATATCAATGATATCACGTTTTGTTTATAATTTTTCTCTTTGGCTCGAAAATATAAAAAATTGATAGAAAATAAAAATATTTGGTAGCAAATAAACAATTTTGGTGAAAAATTATATATTTTTTTTGCATATTCGTAGTTTTTAGATGAAAATTATTCTTCCTTAAAAAAATCAACTATTTCATTTTTTGTTGAAAATTTATCTTTTTTTTTAGTATGGAAACTAAAAATATTTATTTAAAAATGTGTCTTTTTCGTAATAAAATTAATCTTCTTAGTTAACATAATATTATCTTTTTGGTTAAATAATTAGCTATTTGGTTGAATGTGGGACTGTTTTGTTGAAAATTCTTCTTTTGAGCTTCATCCGTTTCGTTGATAAGTATTCTCTTTGGTTGAAAATGTAACTATCTTGTTTTAAAAAAAATAGTGCATCAACCCTAAGTGAAAGTCTAACTAAAAATTCTGCAAAAGGAATTGCTGAAGAAAAGGCTGCGAAATGACATACACTTCAAGTATAATCTAACTTGCAATTTAAAACTTTTCCAATTCAACAATTGCCAATATTCTTGACGCAGCATCTTTCTTCAACATTTTTTTTGTCGTACAACCTGAAAAGAGAGGATAAAGGTATCTTTTATTACGAAAACTTTTTTTATTACATCCTTTAAGTGTATGAGGCATATTTCAAAATTTCTTAGCATTTATTTTTCTCTTGCGATAAAAGCCAAAGTAAATCACCCGTCGAAAATTATCACCTGGAATTGATAACCTTTCATTATTAAGTGACAAATTCCTCTTACAATATCTACAATTACACGAAATATGGCTCATCCATCAATTTCCTGATATAATTTACAAAAAAAATGGACAAAAAAAAGATTAGGAAAATCGGCCAATATTTTCAATAATGAAGGGAATCTTGAAGTGGATAGAAAATTACGAAAACTCTCAACAGAAATTGAACGAATTAATCGATTTTCTATTATCTTTGTTTAATCGTCTCGTCGTTGTGTAATTAACCTAATACTGCATATTAAATTAAATTCCTTAATAATTTAATAATTTTAATTTCTCTCAACCGACTCTAATTCTCTAACAATAGGAAGTTTGAGTAGGGCATGGTAGGCATCAATCAAAATCCTGGACTCGATCGTCAGCTTTCGCATGTTAACAGTATTTTCGAGAAAATAATACTTTAAGAGCCACTGTTTCAATTAATAATAAGTCACGTCGATATTCTGTTCACCATGGGTACACTCACGGTGGCGGTTTGCTCCTTCTCAGGCGCATAAAATGCGTCATTTTTTCAGTTGATTAGTACTAAACAATAACCAGACCATTTTTCGGAAAACCCATCTTAGAGGGATTGTACTCAGTCATTTATATTAATTATGTGGTTCAAATATGACATAAAAAAATTCATAATTGTGGCTGTAAGGGCTATAGCGCGGGTCCCGCTTTTGGAAGAGGCCCTCAAATTCTTCCTCAAGTTAAAAAAAAATTGTTATCAAAATTGAGAAATTGAACTTTGTCCATTCTCAACCCAGCTAACTTATTTAATACTTTTAATTTTTATATTGTTACATTCTCATCAGAGAAGGTATTCGATTTTCGTAAAATTGTACCCGCCTCCCCAGTTTTTGTCAAATGTCTACGTTTCATAACCCCCTGAAACCGAAAAATAGGGTTTTATTAATGCCTGTCTATCTGTATGCCTGTCTGTTTCTACGATAAATAAAATTTTTTATTATATTAGATTGGCCTTTGGTACACTCTTTTAGTGTCCTAAACTAATGTCAAAGTTCGTTAGCCAGCCATTTTGGGTGAAAATTTAAAAAGTGAGCGCATTTTGAATACTTTTGAGACCACTTTTTTCGAAATTCAAAAATTCTCTGTCCGGATGTTCATAGTTTTCAGCAAGCTAAATAATGCATTCTTATGTCTTTTTTCATAAAACCAAAAATACTACAGTTATAGTATTTATAAAGTATAGAAAACAACATGAAAATAAACATATTAAGCCAAATGACGCACGATATGAAAATAGTCAAGAAAAGAAAAATGTTGATTTTTGAATTACCTAAAATATTATTATAATAACTTTTTAATTTCTGAAAAAGTGAAAATTCAAATTTTGAAAGCGTAAACAAGAATGGAAAATCCAATAATTACATTTTTTTGCCAAATGATGCAAAATACGGCTGAAGATGAATAGACAAAAATTGTGCGTTTGAAATAGACCGAAAATTTTTTTCTGAATTACTTTTTGATAGAATGCGTAATTTTCGCATTAATCGTAAGGTGTTTTTTAGATATTGCAAAATAGCGTAAAATCGTGATATCGTACATTCCCGAATAAAAATGCTTCGACTTGAGTTCGACCTGAATTGCCACCAATCAAGACATGCTGAAGTCGAAAAGGTCGACTTGAGCATGTCTCAGTTTTGAGACGGAGCCAGACTTCAATTTATGTCTTGGAGACAAGTTTTCATGTCTTTAAGACATAAATTTGTCTCTTGAGTCGTATTTTTATGACTTAAACACGTGCGGTTTATAACTTCAAGCGTATATCTGCCATAAAAAAGATTATTTCTAACAGTCATAAAAGCTAATCTTTGTTAATGCTTAAACAATCTTGTATATTTTTATACCGATTCTAAGTTTTTAAATTAAAAATAACTAATTTATTAATTACAAATTTTTCATTCATCAATTTTAATCTCATTCATGAGCCAAAAAAGGTTCGATAAACTCAGCCAAGACAAGGCTCGTCTTAAGTCAAGTAAACGTCGTCTTAGCCAAGACAAGGCTCGACTTAAGACAAGTAAACGCCGTTTTACCTGTCGTGGCCATAAAAGTAAGACGAAGGCCTATGTCTCGACTCAGTTTTGAGACACAGCCAGGCATTGATGCCTTGGAGACGAACTCAAGACATAAACAAGTCGAAGTCAAGTCGAAGCATTTTTACTCGGGTGTAGTTCGATTCATTCGCCGCAATATACCAACTACGCTATGAGCTGCATCACTTGATCGAGATGAATGAATCTGCAACTGCACGTTGCAATTGTTTATAACATCAGAGTCTATAATTTTCCATCACATTTAACTTAAAAATACTTTTTGCCTGTTTTTTTCATTGAAACAATGATAAGTAAGCGACTGAAATTAATAAAGGTAATACTAATGTAGAGAGTAACTGTATTTATACGTTGATAATACATTTGATAAATGTAAAGGATTATGAGAAAAGCTACTTTCGCCCATGAATGAAAAAATTTTTGAAGTTCAAATCCTACCTCACCTAACCTTCATGCACCTTTATGACTTTCAATTTTGTACTCGTATTTTCAGCCCTAAAAAGTCAAATTCTAATTTGAAAGTTCTGTTCAAAAATATTTTTTTCAAATTGTATTGCAAAAATTAAAATAATCTGAAAACACTTTGTGAGTTCGGTGACGAAAAAATTCATTAAAAGTTGAATTTTGATATTAACAACTGAAATCAAAAAATTTAAAGCGAAAAGTCTCTAAAGTTCTAAAATGTCTTACAAATTTTTATTTTCTACATGTCCGATTAAACTGTCAAACATATTTTTCTTAATGTTATTATTAAGTGAAAAAGAAAATCAGAAAACTATGTGGCAGCACTGTTCTGTAATAGTTACTAGGGCATTTTTCGAGAAAAAACTAATTACAGACCTTTTATAACATTTGTTTTAAGTTCGTTCCAAAAATGTGTCGTAATAGTATTATATCGAAGTTCTAGAACCCTGTTACAAGCGTGTTCTAGAACGAATTAAGAACAAAGATTAATAACTATTCCAGAACACTTGTTACGTAATTGTTCTCGACTGACCAATCAAGGACGTTCTATAAAATTTGCTCCAAGTTTGTTATAGAACTGTGCCGTAATAGTGTTATATCGATGTTCTAGAACCCTGTTACAAGTGTGTTCTAGAATAAATTAGCAACAAAGATTAATAACGGTTCTAGAACAGTTGTTACGTAATTGGTCTAGAACTGACCAATCACAAACGTTTTTAAATAATTAAATTGTATTAATATTAACATAATGAGCACGTGAACTAAATTCTAAGTAACTAAGTATTAAAATTCAGAGAACAAATAAATGGACCACATCTTTGCGATGTCATTACAATGTTAACAAGACTTCCTATTTCCGTGCTGCTAAGACGTATTTGCGACATAAAAATATGTTAGAGATATTTAAAGATAACTCTACGATATGAACGTACGTCATCATTGCGACATTCCAAAGATGTCGTAAGGACACGCTTCAATTTGCTGCCTCGTGGAAGTTGTATAAAAATATTTAAATTTATAATTTGACGTATCCGAAAGACATTTTGGGGCATTTTTCGATATTTTAACATTAATTCAATACATTCAAAATAATTTGGCTAAATTTACGTTGAAAAAAGTTGTGAAAAAGTTGTTAATCTTCTTCAAAATCTAATTTACAAAAGATTAAAAATAGCGATTTCTGACGAAAAACATTGACGGAATCCAAACCTTCATGGAAACTTAATTAAATTCTGATATCGTATATTATATACTATTATGTATTAGATTAAAAAAATAATTATTTTATCGTTACTTGAATGCATAAGTTCGTATTCATGTGTCTGATACTCATGATGATATAAATGATAAATCATGATTCATGGGTCAAAAATTTGACACAAAAAGATTTTATTTATTATTTGAAAATTTGAATGTTGCCGCCTTGCGCCGTGGTTCGTTTGTAGTGCGCTGGGGAGCGCAGCCATTCGCCTTTCTCGCAATTCAAATGAAGGGTCAAGTGTTTAAGAGAGGAGCCGAAGCGACAAGAAGCATACTTACTTGGCGTAGAGGCTGCCGTGATCAACAATGTGGTTCCTCCCTATATCAAATTGGATATCCCGGGGTATTCTATTGTTGTGACAGGTACATAACACTGTTCCATATTTGATACATAACAGCTCTATAACTGTTGTAGAATT
The DNA here is from genome assembly GCF_010883055.1 of Belonocnema kinseyi. Classification (NCBI taxonomy): domain Eukaryota; kingdom Metazoa; phylum Arthropoda; class Insecta; order Hymenoptera; family Cynipidae; genus Belonocnema; species Belonocnema kinseyi. Next base: position 43,884,787 of record NC_046659.1, on the reverse strand, counting down.
GTTATAGAATTGTCCTAGATTTTTTTACAACGCAGCGTACCAAAGTTCTATAATTGTTCTAGAAATTCTACTGATCGGTTGTCACAGCGTTATAGATCTGTTACAGATTTATTATGCAACATTTTTATTTAAGTTCTATAATTGTTCTATAAATTTTACATATTGGTTGTCACAGCGTTCTAGAACCGTTACAGAATTGTTCTAATGTTTGGGGGATGACATAGTTGCTCGCATGTTCGTAACCTGTTACTAACACAATGCTGCTTCAGGTTAGTTACCTTCTCAGCATAAAACACCAACCAGCTATGACTCTCGGTTGAAGCTAAATGCCCCCCCCCCCCCCTCCCCTCCTCTGCGACAGACTCTTTTAGTAAATTATTAGAAATGAAAGCAATAGGGCACCACAGCCGCGATGTAGTACACGATGCGGTGAACCATTCAGTTGACACAGTCTGGGTCACTGGGGTTAAGAATATAATTCAGAAGTTAAAAAACGGTGAGGCTGCTGTGTAGAGTGTGTGTAACGTTTAAATTTTAAAAATAACATTGGAAATGAGCAAATTCAGTTGATAAAAAAACGACAGAAGTCGCAATAAATTATTTAATAGAAACATTTTTGTTTGAAGAATGCACATTTTTTTAACGAGACAATGAAACTACGCCTCTATAATACCAATGAATGTTGTGAATTGTAATATTATACATTTATGGAAATGATATACCACAATCACCAAAGTATTGTGTTCGACGCTTTAACTTTTAATTTAAAAAGGCCTAAGCACAAAGACCGAGCTCGTAGATCAAAGTAAATACATTATCAAGCCCTAGGCGCCCTCAAACTTGCAATCGTGGCGTTTCGTTATTAACTAATCGTTGAGTTCATTCTTCGATGTTCCAAAAGAGATCTTTGGATCTTCACTTATCCAATGGTTGTATTTCAAGTATGATTAGACAACAGATGATGATAATCTTCACTAACATTTAAGAAATGTATATAAGCTTTCCTAAAAATTCCTCGAAAGTAAAACCAAGAATCTAAATAAAAAAATTGGGCGAGTACCATAAAAGACTCATATTGCCATTTGCAAAAAGCAAAAAAAAAAAATTCTGAAGAAGAAAAGAAAAAACTTCCTTTTTTCTACAAAAGTAAAAAAGAAGAAAGAAGAATGAGAAGGAAACTAACAAAATCCCCTTCCTTCTCTTTTTTACTTATTTTATTTTATTTCTTTTTATTATCATCAAACCAAAATATAAATTACACATTTTAAAAAATCACCAACGTTTCGGTATTTATAGAGCGTTCTTTTAAGGACGAAAAATTAATTTAAAATAAAAATTTGAGCAGACAGGAACAGCAACAAAACCATGAGGCTGTCTCCCTGACATCCGACAATCAAGTGAGGATCAAAAGGCAAACCAGTTACAAGCATATCTAAATTTTAATTTAGCTCCAGCCCAAGTCAGCTAAATGGAAATTTAAGAAATTTAAATAAGATTAGAATGAAATTTAAAAACCTATTTAACGTCCAATTATCAAATTAATGGGCGGAATTCCTGAAAATAAAACAAATAATCTAATGACCAAATTTGGACAACCACCATAAAATGTTTCTATTGCAACTTGAAATAGAAACGACTAATCAAGTAAATATGCAGAATTTCTCAAAATTCAAAATTTTCCTGTTGCAATTTGAAAAAAGTAAAAAAATGACCTGTTAAATAAAAACATCATTTTTTGTACAAAAATAACGAGAAACGAAGAATGAGATAGCACACGGAGGAAAATAAAAGGTCAGTTTGGCCATATAAATGTGCAGACAGACCATATTGGAGGGTCAACTATAGGACAGCCCTTGAAGATGGCTAAAGTGTCTATCTCTATATGGCTTAAACTGGAAGTACAAATTGATTATCTCAGAGTATTGATTTGATCATTTCGGAGGGTCGACTTGAACGTAACAGAGAGTCGAACTGATCATCGCATAGGGCGAAATTGATCATTATAAAGGGTGGAAACGCTCATTATAGTGGGTCGATTTTATCATCTCACATGGTCGACTTGATCTTCTCGGACAGTCGAATTGGTCATCTTAGGGGGCCGATTAAATTATCCTACATCAGCCACCAATATCTCACATCTCTTTATTTTCTGCACTGTCGATGAACGCTGAAATTTTGGACACCCTTACATTTTGAAACGAAATAGTGACAAAAAATTGATAGCTACAGTGTCCAGTTACGTCTTTATCCATAATCCCTCGGTACCATGAAATTTGACGTTGAAAATTCAAAAGAATTAACCTAATTGACTATCCACGCATGTTCAAACTATCAAAAAGCAGTGTAAAATTATTAAAAATATGTTTAAGTTCAATAGCTAGCAAATGTGACGTTGAACGGCGCAATGACATTTACTCTCTCCGAAAATACTCTAAATCACAGAGCTGCCAACTTTAGTACCCTTTCATATTGGGGTGCGTTCCAGGGGACCATCCGGGTGCACTCTGGTACACTCGAAGCCGTTTCACGACGTGGCGAGTGTTGGGCTTCATTCGGGTGAACCGTTCAGTGATCACTGTTTGGGGTAATAATGGCCTCGTTACTGCAGCAGCAATTAAAATCTTCTTATCCTGCTCTTGCACTCTTTAAACTTTTTTGTAATGTAACCTCAATGATCTTTCACCAAACATAGACCCGACGCACTCTCGAAACCGTTCATTCTGCCGTTACCCTTCCACTTCATCCCAGTAAACTCCGCCCACTTATTGACTTCACCCACCAATTCACGCGGGTGATCGCCTGGAACGCACTGCTGCATGCTTCGCGTCGATAACCGCATTCGTTAAGGTTGTCACACTCATTTGGAATGATTGAATGTCAAAATGCAATTGAAAATAGCAAATAATAAGAGCAAAGTTATTAAAAATAATTCTTTGATCGAAAGAAAGACTTGTAAAGTTGAATTTAATTGATCTATTAGATCTTCTCTTTAAAAACTAATTGCTCAATTCTAATTTAAAAACAGGAATATCTTTTTTTTTCTTGAATATGAATTTACAATAATTTCTGATATAAACACGCCAACGGTAATTAATCAGGTTGGCCTTCCGCGTCGGGTTATTTGCTTATCCGCAAATAGTAGAAATAAGAGAAAACAAGATGATCTTTGTGACCCTCCCAAAAGGATATGTCGATTATCTCTGACCTCTATCCTGATATACTAATCTTTAAATTTTGCCTCTCTAACTTTAATAATTCATTTTTCTCCGAGCAACCAACAAAATCCCCTTCCTTCACTTTTTTATTTGTATATTTTTCAAACCACAATAAAAAAGTCTATCTGCCGAGCGGGCACATTTTCATCGGGCCGGTGTTGGTGAACTCTCTTTTATTAAAGCCTGTTCGACTTTAGCACACACATTCTCATCACGTGTCTCGTGCTTCGCACTCGATTTTGTCCAAAATTTCAACTTTGCTACATTATACTTAACACTTTAATATAAAAAAAATACATTTTTCATGTACCTCTGCCTAGAATTGCTTATTCAGATATGTCAAAATAAAGTGCAAATTGTATTTATCATGATTACTTTAATATTTGTTTCTTATTTTGCATTAAACTTTATTTTTAGCTGCGCTGAAATATGTATCATTTAAATAAATGTATATCCTTACAAATAATTGTATGCATGGAAATTAAAACATACTTATTGTCATTGACTTGCGTTTATAAGTTTTTTATTTTCAATCTTGTTTTTTATGATTAAAAGAAAAAAAACTACACTTTCTATCAAAAAAATGTGCGTAAAAATTCTTAGATATTTTTTAGCTGAACAAATATGGTCTCATTTATTTTCGGAGCTTGTATCGTTTGTAGACAAATTTTTAATATTTAGTTTTCCATGTTGTTTTTCTTGAATAAAGGAAAAACTACTTATTCTATGAAAAAAGTAATTTATCAAAAATTTGTAGATCTTTGTTAGGTGCACAATTCTTCGATTTTTTAAACAAAATTCAAAAAGTTGTTTGGTCATTCTTGTATGGCCTTGCAAAAGAAGCGTTTTTCTTGTCTTAACATTTTGCCATATCGGGCTTTGTTTGGCTTCAGGTTTTAATTTTCGTTTGGTTTTTTTTATTTTGAAAATGCTTTAAACTTGGTAATTTTTACTTTATCAAAAGAAGTCATGGGAATAAATTATTTGTATTTTTTCTACTACATTTAGATCTGGATGTAATTTTTAAATCTTGATATTAGTAGCCTCGAAAATTTGGAAAATACTTTAACTTTTTGAATTTCTATAAAAAATATTTGATTAACAAACACGATCTTTCTTTTTGGTACCTCAAACTGTGTGCCATATCATGATTCAAGTCGATTGGTCTTTCGAAAGTTATCTGGTATAAAGACGACGACAACGACGAGGCCGAGAAACACCGACGAAAAAACTTTTTTTTCGGACTCAAAATGCCTCAAAACGTGGACATTTGATGAAATCCGCGAAAGCCAGTTTTCACATAAAAGTAACACCTTCTCATTACGGATGAAAATGTAACCATTTATTATTTTTGGTACGATCAATATTTATATTTTAGATTATTTTAAACAAAATTCAAAAAGTTGTTTAGACAAGCTTGTACGGCTTTTCAAAAGTAAAATTTTCCTTTTTTTGAGTTTTTGCCTTATCGCGCTTTTTTTGGCTTGAAATGCTCATTTTCGTTTTTTTTATCATGAAAATGCTTTAACATTGGCAATTTTTGTTTTATAAAGAAAAGTCATCGGAATAAATTGTTCGAATTTTTTATACTATATTTAGCTGTCGATGTAATTTTCAAATCTTTAAAAAAGTGGTCTTAAAAATTTGGAAAATGCTCTGACTCTCTGAATTTTCATCAAAAATGTCTGGTCAACGAACTCGATCTATCTTTTTGGCTCCTCAAACTGTGTGCCAAAGCGCGATCCAATTCCATTAGAGTTTCGAAAGTTATCCGGTATACCGACGACGCAGACGTCGATAGACAGGCAAAAACGGACGTAAAAACTTGTTTCTCTAACTCAGGGGGCAAAAAAGTTAAATAATAAAAATAAAAATTCGAACAGACAGCAACAGAAATAAAACCACGATGCTCTTTTCCTGATTCTTGAGAATCAAGTGAGGCTTTAAAGGCAAACCAGTTATAAATACACCTGAAATAGAAATTAACTTCAATCCAAGTCAGCTAAATTAAAATTTAAGAAATTTAAATAATATTAAAATTAAATTTAAAATCCTAATTAAGGGCTCAGTACCACATCTTATAGGCTTCTTCAAGATTTTTTTTCATAGTGACATTTAATTGATTTATTTAGGCCTTTTATATATAAAAGATGACATTAAAAGCTAATTCAGAAAATGTATTTTTATTTTTTTATGACAAATCTCGTTGGTATGGCTGCCTAACGTAAATTCTGGTTGAAATTAGTTGAAACGATAATTCAACTTTGAAGTATCCGAAATGAAAAAATTACCAAGATTAGTGGACAGCATGCTTGACCCTATGTTATATACTAGGATTATTTGAATCCGATAAAAAATACAAAATGGCGGATTTGTAAAATTGTCAATTTTTGTAACGCTAATTATTTTAAAGAAGAGTTAAATATTAACCGATAACAATAATTCTAGTATATTATATTGTTATACATATGAAAAATACGCTGCAAAATGTCAGCTCAATAGGTTTAATAGTTTCTTATGAATGATGTCAACCAGTACAAAAAATATTGTTTCGAGAAAAACGCGTTCAAAGTTTATACGTATATCCATTTATATATGATATATCCGTTATTTACGTTTATACGTATATCCGTTATATACTTTTATACGTATCTCCAAAATATGCGTAGAAGAGCCGAAGAAGCGCTAGACTTTTGTGTTGACCTGCATTTTTCAACCTGTTCTCGAAAGTTCTTAACAAAATAATAATTTTTATAGCATTTCTACACATATTTACTATAAGAATCTGTAGTTCTTAGAAAAATGATTTTTTGAAAAAAGATGTGGTACTGACCCCTTAAGGTGCTACCTCAGACTTAAGGAGGTACCATTGCTACTGCCGAGATCAGTCGACTACGCAGTCGTAATACCTACACTCGTATGACTTACTGAGTTGAAATTTGTGATTATTAATATAAATAATGAAACATTGTGATCATGTCGCCGGCGACATGAATCAACGGCTGACTGATATCTACATTGATCGCGCCTTACGATGTTGCCAGATTCCGATAGTCAACGGTCAGAAGCGCAAGTTTCGTAATTAATTTTTTTTCATGTATAAGCAGGAACAAAATAGTTCATTTTATTTTTGCACCTCAATTTTGAAATACTTGTTTGTTATTTTAAAAATCATCCAAAATATCTTAATGGTGGTTACTTAGATATCACTCAGTAAAGAGCTCACAAACGCCATGTCTCATAAGGGACAATGTGAAATATGACGAAATTTAAAACGTTAATAACTTATTTATAAAGGACCCTAGACTTCAGAGAATTTGACGGAGCACTTTTGGTGACCATATTTAGATATCGTGAAAGTTTGGTTGAAATGGTCATGAAAATCGTTGTAGCGATATTTTAACCACATAATCTTGGTTGCTATTTCCATAAATAAATTTAAATACATTTAGATTTATCATTAGATTAAAAATTCACAATTCTTCTTTTTTGTTTTAAAAATATATAAAATTGGTAGGAAATACAAATATTAAGTAGCGAGTAAACTTTATTGTTAAAAATTCATCCTTTTGGTTAATGAATTAACTATTTTGATAATAAATTCAACTATTTAGTTAAAAGTAAAATTATTCATTGGAAAATTTAACTACTTGGTAGAAAATTAAGTTTTTTCCTAAAATGATATAATTTTCTGGTTGAAAATTCAACCCTTTTGAAGATAATTCGCCTTTTTGGCTTCATAGTTTTAAGAAGTTAGTTGAAAAAGTATATATTTCGTTGCACATTCGTATTTTTTCAATGAAAATTAATCTTCTTTACAAAATATTTACCTATTCCATTTTCGGTTGAATTTTATTTTAGTATAGATACTTACACTATTTGTTTGATATTTTTTTTGTAATTAACAAACCATCTTCTTTAATATATTATTTTTTTGATTGATTATTCAACTATTTAGTTTAATGTGGGATTGCTTTGTTCAAAATTCGTGTTTTGAGCTTCATCGCTTCAGTTGGTATAAATTAATCTCTTTGATTAAAAATGTAACTATCTTGTTTAAAACAAAATAGTGCATCAATCTTGAGAAACAGCACATTCATTGTAAAACAAGCTGTTGTATATGAAACAAAGATTAAAAAAAAAGAGAGAAAAATGATGAATTTCGAGTTTTAGGTTGAAAATTATGGAAAAAGAATATTGAAATTAAATTCCTTAATGTTTTAATCATTTTTAATTTCTCTCAACCGTTTTTCTATCTCAAACAACAGGAAGGTTGAGTGAAGCATGACAGGCACTCAATCAAATCCTGAGCATGATCTTGCCAGAGTAAAAATGCTTCGACATGAGTTCGACTTCGTTATGTCTTGAGTTCGTCTCCAAGAAATCGATGCCTGGCTGAGTCTCAAAACTGAGTCGAGACATAGGCCTTCGTCTTACTTTTATGGCTATGACAGATAAAACGGCGTTTACTTGTCCCAAGTCGAACCTTGTCTTGGCTATGGCGACGTTTACTTGTCTCAAGACGAGCCTTGTCTTGTCTGAGATGGTCGAACCTTTTTCGGCTCATGAATGAGATTAAAATTGATAAATATAAAATTTCTAATTATTAAGTTAGTTATTTTTAATTAAAAAATTCAGAATCTGTGTTTCTGAATGAGTATAACCCTTAACAATTTAAAAAAAAAGGAAAAATGATAAATTTCTAGAAGGATCTCATAAACCTTTTGAAACACGTAAAAACAAAACAAGATTTTCGGTATCATCGTCAAACAAGTATAATACAAATGAAAATACGTAAATAAGTTGATTGAATATTTTACACTGAATTACACTGAATATTGAAAGAATCTGGTACATTTTTATACAATATATATACATTCGGTTCGGTTTTGATTCCTCTAGAATCAAACCGAAGGGCCTATGACAAAGCCACCGAACGCGTCCTCGGGTTGCGGATAGAGGGTCCCT
>NC_046659.1:43872625-43876504 GCF_010883055.1 Belonocnema kinseyi | reverse complement strand
AATTTTTCTGCAATCTCATCTATAGTCATTTCTCTTGGACTTGTCAAAATTTTCTATCACTATATATATATGTTGAACCCTTAACTCTCCACTAAATTTGCGTTTAGACTGAGCGCTATTCAAATTTACGAAATTCTGCAAAATAGATAAGTTACTTACTCGACGTTGATAAATACGCACGAACTTATCGACTGACCATATCTGAAAATCATCCGATTTGCCTTCATAACTCCGTGCTCGGATTATTCTTCGTCATCTGGTCCGTGGCATCCTTCGAAGTAATCCTCATTCCACTGAACAACACTTTCCAGTTGGTGCTTCCACATCCTGAAGCAGTTCTGGAATTCAGTTTTTTCATTTTTATGCTTGGGCACAGCCAGAAGTCATGTGAGGCTATGTCGAGACTCTACGGGCCTGGCGCAGTTGTGTAATCTTTAGTTTTGCCAAAAACTAATGCACGAGGTTCGATGAATGTGCTGCGTACACAGAAAAATGCTAGTGTTAAATTTGTCGCAGCTCAAATTTCATTGGTCTTACAATAAGAATTTCAGAGAATTTTCATTTTCATATTTATTCATATGAACGTAGTTGCATATCTGAGCATCTAGGCCAATTTATCATTTTGACACTGAGCCACCTGAACACGTGTCAAAGCAATTATTCGATTTTCGATATTAGACAAAATAATTGTTAATAAACATACTAATTGGAATAATATTTACCTAATTTTCAACTTTATTTTATTTATAAGTGCGTGATAGTCACTTAGCATAAAATTATAACTACCTAATGCAACTGCCAAATGTTGGTTAGGCCTGCCAGAAGGAGGGTCCCTTTCTACTAAAAGATGATGACCTATAGATTTCCTAAACCACACTTTAGTTTCAATATTTTTCTTAGCCTCATCGCCACATACTGTACGAATCATAACAATGGGTTCCAAGGATAAATACCCGTTTTTGAAGATAGCACACATAGGTACAAAGTTAGGTCAAATGTCGGATACTTTTAGGACGAAGCTCGTATATATTAAATTTTTTACAATTTTAAAGTTCAATTTTCTTAACAGAAAAATGAAGAGAAAAATGTTTTCATGAAATATACGTGGCTAGACAAAAGTTGTTTAAATATAGTTTTTTTAACATTGTTCGAAACAATCGTGAATATATTTCTTCCTTTACAATATTTAGTAGCCCTAAATAGGAACGATTATTTTATGTCTTTCTATTGTCTTAAATAAATGAAAACGTACTCCTTTATTTCCAATATTCAGTGGCCTCGCAAAGCACTTATTCTATTTTACAATGAACAGAAAAGTAACTTTGAAATTTCTGATGATACGGGACATTGACTACTATAGCAGATGAAAATCGGTGGACCTATGCATGGGCTGAAAAGCAATTATAACTTTCATTTTATGAAACCAAATAATATATTGCACTGATTGTAATTTACATCTCATTATTGAAAGATCCATATAGTTGGGATCGACAAGAAATATAGATTTCAATTATAATATTTCCAAATTACTAATTGCAAAATTAAAGTTGTTGTATGTTTTTTACTTTATTTCTCATTAGTACTAGCAATAATTAGTGTTGACAACCACCGGTCCCAACGATTTATAGTAATTTTATGGGTTGATCCTTTTTCATTGACGCCTGTTAGAGTATTATACTGTTCCCAAATGCTTTGTATAACTTTTGATCAAAAGCGTAGTATTCCTGTACATAGTACAGTAGGTCATACCTCAATGCTAGGAACCTTTAATGAACCAGCTTAAAAAGTAAATAAAATACATGTTCACGTACTTTCTCTAGCAATCTTTTTCAAATGAAGAAAAACGAGAAGAAATATTTTTTGAACAAAATAAAACGGGATTAGACTCTAAACTTTTCAGCATCATCAGAGGCCTACTTGTTATTCGAATAACAAACAGCTGAGAAGAATGCTCTTGCAAAACCAAGGCAAGAAAAATTGAGTCAACTTAACAGTTAATTTCTGGAGAAGTTCATTTGTTTATTAATAGACTCAACAAAGCTGCGACTGAAATTGCGAAAAAGGGAATTGTGAATGACACGATAAATCTTCAATCAGCAATTGAGAGTGAAAAGAAATGTTATTTAAAATCGTTCAAAATCCTCGACCTTGTTCGCCAAAAAATTGTGCGCTAATAATATTTGAGTATGCTAAAGAAACGGAAAAAAAAATTACTTGAATAAAACTATATTAACAAGCAAATTGAAAGACTGAAACCAAGCAAATTCGAACCTGTCATTTAAAAGCAAGTGGGATAAATAATTTAACGCAAGTCCTCACGAGGGGAGAAAATAAAGAAGAGTTGAAGTTCCGAATACAAGTCTTGCATTTAAAGATTACACAAAAGCACTGTAAAAACAAAGTATTATTTCAGGGTTTGTTTCGGGTATTACAACAAGATTCCGAAGAAACAATCTCGAGTGGTACTAAAATAAAACGACTGGTGGGGTCCCAGAAACGTTTTTTTTTTGCATTGGAAATAATAGTGTGAAGTTATCTTAATAAAAAACAGAACACGAAAACAAATGATACCCCAAAATGAGATATTTCTAGTTTTTACAGTGTGGAATGCTCCTAAAATAGTGGAAACAGTTAGAATGCTCAGAAATAGTTTCGTAAAGTCAGACAGACGATGGTCGCTTATTATCAAATGATGCAAGCATGAAGAGCATGGGCCTCAAAATTAACGAAAATAAAACAAAAACTATGGTGTTCGAAGGAAAGAGTGAGAAAACAATATGCAATATTTTATTAAATGATGAGAGAATTGAACAAGTTGATAAGTTTGTATACCTTGGTAGCTTATTTACTAGGGACGGGAAGATAGATGAGGAATTAGATAGACGAATAAATGAAGGTAAGAAGGTTATTGGTAGAGCAGGTCCCCTTATCAGAAGTAAAAATATATCAAATAAAGCTAAAATGGCAATACAAAATTCTATATTTGTACCGACTGTACTATACGGTAGCGAGACATGGACTTATCAAGAAAAAGATAAGAGTAAAATTAACGCAATTGACATGAGATTCATGCGCATAATAAGCGGGAAAACCCTAATGGACAAAGTGAGACGCTGGTAGACACATGTGATTGCTAGAGAGATTGATCAACAACATGGGTAAAGTTGGTAATTATTTCTTATATATTTTTTTTATTGTTGTTCGATAATAATCAGAATAAGGGGGAAGGGGATTTGGTTGTTTGCCTTCTTATTCCTCTTTCCTCGTTTTTATTTTTGTTCAAAGAAATAATAGTTCTTCTTTCAGATATGTTGACACAATTATGAATTTTTTAACTCATATTTTAAGCACATAATCTTAGTGGGTAAAAAAATCCCTTAAAGAGGGTTTTTTTCGAAAAATGGTCTTTTTCTTGTTTTATTGTAATTAGTTCAAAATCTGATGCATTTTATGCGCAAGGAGAAGTAGCAAACGTCCACCATAAGTGTACCTGTGGTGAAAGAAAATCGTGGCCAGTCGTTTCCGAATGAAACTAATGTTATTCTTTTGACGATACTTGAAACATCGTAAAACCCACTAGAGTAAGATGCATCGACTTGAGTTCGACTTCCATTGCCTCCATTCAAGACATGCTGAAGTCGAGATGTTCGATTTGAGAATTTCTCAGTTTTGAGACGGAGCCAGACTTCAATTTACGTCTTGGAGAAAAGTTTCTATGTCTTAAAGACATCAATTCATCTCTTGAGTCAAATTTGTATGACTCTAACACGAGCGGTTTATAACTTCGACTGTATGCCTGTCCTAACAAAAAGGGTCATCCTGACAGTCATAAAAACTAATCCTTGCTAATGATTAAACAATCTGGTATATTTTTATATG
>NC_046659.1:43865250-43872525 GCF_010883055.1 Belonocnema kinseyi | reverse complement strand
AATTAAAAATTTGTCATAAGGACAACCGCAGGATTTCGCCGGGAGCGGGTGCTAAAATTTCAGCCACAACCACGTCCCACGACCGTGAGATAGGTGTTACAGTCTGTAAAGAAATCAATACGACAATACAGCAAAAGCCTCGTGCACCCTAAGAACACGGAGAGACCCAAGGACAACCGCCTTCTGCATTTTTCCCGCAAGTGTTCTAGCATATTGTTGACATGCAGGGATGCTTTATAGGCCATTAGCAAGTGAAAGCTTGGCACCTCCAAGAGCGCCGATGATAAGGACGATCAATTTAACAGAATATTCCAGGTACAATCGTTGCAACTCCCTTATAAGGTCTCGATACCTCTCTTTCTTTTCATTCTCCTTGGTTATGACGTTTTTGTCAACTGGTGCCGAAAATTAAATAACAAACATGGTTCGCTTCTCGAAGTCAAGAAGAACCATGTCAGGCCTCGAGTGAGCAACAGAAACAATTGTCGAGAATATAAAGTTCAAGTATATGCGGCACTCCATATTCTTGACAATTGACTCAATTTCCCTAGGAGGACTTAGAGGAGCGATATTATGGTTAATGCCGTAGGAATGCCGTTATAGGATATTTAAGGATCTTCAAAATGCTGTGACGGTTGGTTGGGGGGTAGAACAATTTTTCGTTTATTTTTTAGTTTAAAAAATTCTGTGCACAAGTGTAAGTAATATTCAAAGACCGAGTGCGGAGTACGAGACAAATACATTTAAATTTAAACAAAGTTGATAAACAACAAAATTCAAAATGCGTTCACTTTTTAAATTTGTATCCAAAATGACTGGTTAACGAACTTGACCCTAATTTTAAGATACTAAAAGAGCATGCCAAAGGACAATCCCATCTGTCAATTCTTTTGAAAGTTATCGTGCTCACAGACAGGCCGACATACAGATAGTATACATACATACAGACAGACGCATTCGTAAAAACCTGCTTGTCAGATTCTGGGGATTTCAGGACGTCCACGTTTGACAATAAACTGGGTGGGGGGGGGGGGTCAAATGCACAATTTTCGCTTCTCATGTTTCTCCGGATTTTGCATAGTTTGATTGAAAAGTGTAAATTTTTATTTTTACTATTTTTTGATGCTGTCAAAATTTGAATGATGGATTCTTCAAGAAAATTCAAAAGTTTTTATGATAATCTTGCAGGGCATTCGAAAAGAAACATGTTTCTTCTTCTGACGTTTTTCATACCGTGCGTTATTTGGCTTAAAATGTTGATTTTCGTATGTTTTATGGAAATTTGTAAATGCTATGACTCTGATAGTTTTTGATTTTATGAAAAAAGTCATTAAGACACATTGTACGACTTGTTGAACCCTATAAACGTCCGTACAGAGAATTTTTGAATTTTGAAAAAAGTGGTCTAAAAAATATTCCAAATGCGCTCAGTTATTAAATTTTTATCCAAAATGGCTGGCTAACGAATTGGCCTTAAGTTTAGGATGCTGAAAGATTGTACCAAAGGGCTATCTAAACGATTAATTTTTTCAAAAGTTATCGTGCTCACAGACAAAGAGACAGACAGACACATGAGTAAAAGATGTTTTCGGAGTCAGGGGGTCTCAAAACGTAGACATTAGACAAAAAAGGGAGGTGGAGGGAGATTTAACACTAATCTAATACCTTCTCTGATGAGAATGTATAAATCAGAAGTGTCGAGTAACCTAGCTCGGTAGAGAATTAAAATAATACATTAAAAAATTATGATAACAATTTTTTTCCAAGTTGAGGAAAAGTTTGAGGGTCCCTTTAAAAGCGGGGCCATGTGATACAGCTCTTACAGCCACCCCGTTAATCCGGCTATGGGCTCGCCGCTGTAATTCGAACCCAGTGGGCACAAACGTTAAGGCGCTTACTCAATCTGATGAGAATGTAAACAATCATGTTGTGTTTGGCAGGATGAATCTGATATTATCCATTATGAATTCTTGGAATCTAATTAAGCTGTAACTGCTACAGTTAACACAGAATAACTTGTAAGACTTAAATCAGCACTGATGGAAAAACGGCCTGGTTTTGTACGTAGGAAAAAAGTTTAATCTGACCGAGATATTGTAAGACCTCATACAGTGAAACGGCTCACTGAAAAAGCGAAGGAATTTAATAAGTAAGTCATGCCTCGTTCAACAAATTCTCCGGATTTAGAACCGTCTGATTACCACTTGTTTCGAAGTCTAAGAAGTTTTCTCATAGGAAAAAAACAGTTCAACAGAAGACCTAAATTGAGCAATGTTCGAGCATTTTGCCTTGAAACCCAAGTCTTTTTACAAAGAAGGTATCCACATTTTATTTGACAAATGGAAATTAGTTATAGATAATGATGTAAAAAATATCATTGATTGACTTAATATACTGTGTGTTTTTTGTTTACTTTTTGAATGTTGAAAAGTCCCCACACTTATGGACGAACTTTTACATATTTATTAATTATTCTTATTCCTTACAGACACAGTTAAACATCCCAATTTAACCCCTTACACTTTAAACATTAGCCACAAATTCAAAAAGTGGAAGAGGTGCAGGTTTCTTGCAGAAAGTTATTTTGTTAGGTCCACATGGATTGCCCAGAAAGTTTTATCTGCCTAGATAACGTGGAGCACACCTCAATCAGGCTGTGGTCACTAATATAGGCAACCGTGAAGACACATACATTGATCCTGTTTTGAGGGCTCTTTAGATGGCTCTGTAGTACTTTCCGCCGCTACACGTCGATCAGGGCCAAAGTTTGAGCTATCTCTCTTATTCCTTCGTTGTTTTCCGAACGTCAGCACATGTGAAACCTAACCCATTAAGAACTGTTTTAAAGCTGATATCTAATTTCTTATCATCATTTTCGAGATGGTGATTATCGTTGCAGTACACAACTGAAAACTAAAAGAGTAAGCGGTACCTCCTGTATTATTACCATAAAAACAGAGTAATATTTTGAGAAATGAACCTGCGGATAAGAAAATTGATGTTGAAAATGATTACAGAATTTAAATGAAAACTGCTTTCAAACATACTTCCATCATCTTTCGCTTTTCCTTAGAACACGTTTTTATGAAAAAAGCAATAGAAAAACAAGAGAAATATATAAATAATTATTCCTGTAATTATTTATGTATTTTTATTTGTTTTTCTATCGGTTTTTTCCAATTTATTTGGTTTTTAAATTAATCCAAAATTCGAAGATCTGCATTTTTCTTTCAAAAAATATTTTTTGCTGCAAAAAGATTGTCAAAGACAATCACAAGATGGGTGACCCATTAATAAGAAAAAGATTTCCAGCAAAACATTTAATTATAGAAGTTAAAGTATTCCCAGTTAATAACGCAGACTTACCAGTTTCAATTGTTGTCGAATAATAACCTTTGTCAATGAAATGCAATAATTATTTATTGAATACAATCCTGTTATTTAAAATCTTAGTTCCATTTGTCGAAACCTTGGAAACCGACTCTTGCCACTTAAAATTAATCGAAGCCACAATAAGTGTTACACAATTTCAGACACTAGCTCGCACGCTTGGCGAAGAGTGACGACAGGACCACTGTTCGACGGGACGTTCTTAGTCGCATAATTCAACCTCAACCAGTTGACGATTCCTTGATGTCTGATATTGCAATCTGGACATTCCGGGCAGTACAATGACAAGTCCCTTGAGCAGCCAGCCCATCGTCCGAGGGCCTGCTCGTGTTCTATACCATGGAAGTATATGCAGCCTGCGGTGTCGAAACCATCCGCTCCACAGGTCTGGCAGAATCCTGGAAGATAAGGCGAACCGCAATTCCTGAAGTAGTGGTCCCTTGAGCGACAATTCACACACCCAACAAAGTGTTTTTTCCCAACGCTGAATACGAAGGTTTGTGTTCCTCGGTCTATTTTTGTAGCTTCCATTCTCTTGACAAGGATTTCGGCCCGTTTCATTATGATGTCCTTCAATAGAGATTGGCTGATAATACGGCTATCTGCCATGTAAATAATTTGTGTCGATTCCTTTGGATTGACGAGATTCGGAATACAAAACTCCTGCAAAATGTCTTCGGAGGTCGGGAAATCGTCAAGGTGCAAAAGCTCTACCATGACTGATGGAGCTGTGAGTGCCTTGGTGTTATCGGTGCTTTTTGTCTCAATAACCGCATGAGCTCCGCTCAGGATCCTGTTTCTTCTCTGATTTTCTGCTCGGATCTGAGCTGTTGTCACTAGCACTGGTTTTTTTAATTTCAGTTGTGGAGGTGGCAGGTTCTTCGTTTCGTCAAAAAGTATTTTGGCCTCCTGGCTCAGTTGCTTTAGTTCAGGTACGTCGACTGAGGTGATGTCGGTATAATATGACAATTTGCTATCTGAATACGACGCTTTTTGAAAGTCTGCCAGCTTATCATTCTTTATTTCAGTCACTGTTCCACCGACGAGGTCGTCAACTTTCGGATCTTCTGCTTATTTCATCTGATTGCGATCTACGTCCAGTTGGAGTTTCATTGCCTCCAACTGCCTCTGAATTTTCTCTTGTTTTTCTTGGGGTTGTTGAAACTACACCGAGAATGCATCTTGGAGAGATTGACCAGAACTCTCGCCAGTTGGATCGGCCATAACTATAGCTTTGGCTGCCTGTTGCTGGACAACAGGATCGCGGCTATTGATGAAATCAATGCTGAAAGTGTACGTCACTTAGCACACAAGCTTCGACGTGGTATTTTTAAACTATGAATATTATATTTTCCTACCAATTTACCGGCCTTATTTGTCAAGTCAACTGTTTTCAATATCAGCAAACTACTAACAAATCTGGTCCTATCTAACGTTGTACCAATTTTGACGAATAACCTTTAGCCTTATTGCTCAATTTTTAAAAGGGGTAATTTACCTCAGTACCAACATCAATTTTTATCGACTCTATTCTATCTGAATTACCCTTAACGAGACGTTCTTTGGAGTATTTCTTTAACTGGTTTTCTATTCTATGGTGGAACTCATCAATTTTACCTATTCGTTTTACCTAGTAGTCGACTAAACTGTCAGCTGTGATGTCTTTTTATGTTCAAGAGATCCTGATACATGCCTGATAACAGCTTCGCGACCATGATTTAAATATCAAATTTCAATATCCCATCTCAATTTCATCAATTAAATAGTGGGAGCAAGATCTACACTATTTAACTTTCAAATATACATTTGAAGTTTTAGGTTCCCAAGTAAATTGACAGATATGACCTTAAAATTCTCATTTCCCTTTAGGATAATGAAATATTATGCCATAAGATCTTTCATTATAAATACATTCTTAATTATTTATTTCAAGCGATAGATAGTACAGGATCTGAAAAGAATCGAAGAAGCAGAGAATAAAGCATAACCTTGCCGTGACAAAGTTTTTTTACAACGGAAAATGCAAAAAACTTATCGGAGAGCGAAGCAATGAGTCATGCATGCACTTTCTTTCAAACTTACAGAATCGCTACACAAAGATTCATTTTGACTTCAGCATTCAAATCAGAATTACTTTACATTAATATACAAAAATATTCACAACATGCGCCACGTTGGGCGCCAAATGAGACAGAATGATTTGATTTGTTTTCAATCTTTAATTTTAATTTACTTATAAGGGTTAAATCACTCCACCTGACCCGGACTGGGTCGTCGGCTGTCAGGGCTCTAGGTTAACTGAGTTGTTTATATTGATAATTACGGAGGACGTCATCTAATTTTGTACCCAAATCATCAAAGAATAATTTTATCGAAAGACTGTATCTTGAGACTTGTTTCAGTTGTTGTCGAATAATAACCTTTGTCAATTAAATGAAATAATTATTTGTCGAATGCAATCCAGTTATTTGAAATCTTAGTTCTATTTGTCGAAACCTTGGAAACTGACTCTTGCCACTTAAAATTAATCGAAGCCAAAATAAGTGTTACACAATTTCAGACACTAGCAAGCACGCTTGCTAAAGAGTGACGACGAGACCACTGTTTGACGGGACTTTTTTATTCGACCGTTCTGCGGATGACGAGTACTTGATGGTATCTCACATATTGGTAGAATAGAATTTGACTCTATCAACCATTTACAATTTAAAATGCAATTTTAATCTACAGGTTTTAACGCTATACTAATAGTCGAGAATGGAAACGAATGATTATTTTAATTAA
Organism: Belonocnema kinseyi; assembly: GCF_010883055.1. Lineage (NCBI taxonomy): Eukaryota > Metazoa > Arthropoda > Insecta > Hymenoptera > Cynipidae > Belonocnema > Belonocnema kinseyi. The sequence goes on along the minus strand of NC_046659.1, from coordinate 43,866,351 downwards.
TTGTGGTTTCCGAGATGTCGAATAGAACCGTGACGTATACGTCAATTCTAGATCTTAGGTTTACTGTCAGAGAAAACTTTAGTACAAAATACTGTTTTTTTTTTCTTTTAAAAATGGGATTATTATGTTTTATTTGCTTACTCCACAATTCAAAATGACAAAATCAGTCGTTGAGAAGAATATAATAAAGTTACTTTTTTTGTCAAACTCTGAAGGCCTTTCGCGATTCTCTATCGCAGTCTTCTTACTGGGCATCTGCCAAACATAAAACGAATTATTTGGGTAAGAAAACAATGTCAATAAATTTAATTTTTAGCAGGTTTTTTTTTTGCATTTTTCACACATGATCATGCAGGCGCTAGCAAAGGACACCGAAGAAGGATCGAGGTTTGTATTTAGTGTTTCATAGACTAAACATTTCTTACAAGTATTAAAAAATATCTTGTGCAACAGGTTCGGAAAGAGCAATTTTGACTCATGTGAATTGCAGCACCCAGCAGAGCTAGACCTACTTCCTGTGCTTGAAATTCACTAAACTGTTTCTCAGTGTATAAGGCATTTCGTTATCGTCATTGACAAGTGGATCATAACAACGATTGTATACATGTACCATTTTTTACTTTTTAATTTACCTTACAGTTTCAACAAAATAAGGATAAGATTTGATCATTACGTTCTACGACTTAATTCGATAAAAACAAAATAAAATGCAATATGTACAGTCTGTCAAGTTAAAGCGTGGGTAACTTTTTTGGTAAAATATTTTATTTAAACGCATGTTTCTACATGGAATTACATTTGTCAAGGTGTCGAGCAAAATGCTTTTCTGTTAGTATTTTGTCCAATCACCGCCGGAGTCGATGATGGCCTGGCACCTCGAAGGCATGCTTTCGACGAGTTTTTCCGCGTACTCTCTCGGCAGAGACCTCCAAATCCGACGAATTTGTAGACACAGCTGCTTCAATGTGTGTACCTTTCTTCCACGAAGCTTTAGCTTGTCGAAGGCCCACACGTTTTCGATTGGGTTAGCGTCAGCTGACTGTGAGGGCCAATCCAACGTTACGACTCCAGCCTCCTCCTTCCAAGCCCTACACAGCTTGC
>NC_046659.1:43856952-43865150 GCF_010883055.1 Belonocnema kinseyi | reverse complement strand
AGGGAGCTCTTCTTAATATTTTGACACCAAAATCATGTCGATACACCTTACCGACTGCGAGTAAAGCCACCCACGCTTTAACTTGACAGACTGTATAAGACATTCTGGTATTTTTGTTTGGAGTTAAACTATTCATAATGGAATACGTGCATGTATTACCTGTATGTACTCTTAAGAACCACAGCTGATGTGTGAAAGTTTTCAACCTTTTAATTTTGCATTCTGAAAAATTTTGAGCTACAGCTATTTCCATTGTTGAGTACCTTGAGAGTTTAGATGTGAGGAAATTATCATAAATGTTCATTTCCACATAAGAATTAAAAAGTATTACATTAATTAAAAAAAAAACACATTTTTGTTTAAGAGCATTTATCATATTGAATATTGAAAAGTGATAACGGTGATAATAGGATCTGGACTTATAAAAACACTTCAAAATGAGAATACTTTAGATAAAAGTTTGGTTTGCCTCTCTGAGGTGATATGTTATATTTTGTTCAAAACGTGCATTCTGGCGGGACATACCTAGAGGAGAGACGAACTCTTATGTGTTTATTAACCGAAAAACTAATTTGTTTTTTAGGTATCTGGCTTGCAAGCGGTGGTGTTTTGCCTCCTGTTAGGAGCCATATTTCTCGTGGTTGGCTTAGTTCAGCTTGCTCCTGGAGCAATGACCACTGACCACAGGCTTGCTTTACTTATAGGCGGGGCAGCCTTGCTTTTCATGGGTGAGATAGTTTTGATAATTCTACTTTAAAACTTCAATGATCCATGCAATGTGGAATCAAGTTCGGGTAACTCCCTATACAGAATCAAGTTTAAGTTGCTCTTTATATAGAATAAAGTATATTTTTTGACAGTTTCATTTATTGTTATAATAGACGATAATGCACATAATCCTAAAATATTTTATTACGTGCTGCAGAACAGCATACTTTCGTTAACTTTATGATGAATTATAAAATTTTCATATTCAATAAAAATGTACTTTTTTCTATACATAGAGCAATTTTAACCTGATTCTTCACACGGCCTCACCTGAACTTGGTTCCGTATTACATGCAGCAGTCGAACTATAATTACGATATTACTAAATTAATTGAAGAAATTACGCTCCTGATAATTCACCTAGAAAATTTAGACACTTATACTCCTCAAATTTATAATATTTAAAAAACATAGATTCAATGGAAAATTCGACTATTCTGTTGAAGAAAATTGCTATCTACAATGTTTCGAAATGTCAGAATTCTTGTTCGCTCTCATGACATATTTTTAAGAGGTTTTCAACTTTTAAGTTTTATAATAGCAATAAAGGGCTATCGTTCAGAAAAAGAGATGTTCTGGGCCTTGAGTTAATTTCAATTTCTGTATCAGCAACATATAGAGGTACTGCAGTATAGTGATCCTACCTAACCGAAATTCTCACAAATGAAAGGTTTTTGAGTTATGTAAGGAAATATATATTTATCAAAATCATTTTTCTCGGAAACTACTAAACATAATTCGTTGCTCTTTTGTTTTTAAATGAAAGATTCAGTTGAGCACTCAAAATATGTATATAACTCTGCATAAAAGTATTTCCAAAGCCAAATAAAAACTAAAAAATATTAGGTCGTTTGATAATCCATGTCTTAATACAGTAGATAAAAACTACATGAGAAACTGTTAATGACACTTTCGATATCGTGGCTAAAAGTAGTGAAAATTGGGAGATTATAATTTTCAAAGGTCCTCTGATATCGATGTAAGCAGTCAATTAGTTCATGAGTATTTATTTCAGATAGATCTTAAAGGCGTATTTAGTTACTGTGCTGGCACCTACATCGAAAAGTCACTGCAAAGGAGTTAGCTTGATCTGCGCATGCTCGAAGTTTGGGAATACGCAGGGATATTTATTCACGCGACATTTTTATTTAATATCGCTCACGCAATTTTTGTCTAAGCATTGCAGCTTATGTCTTTCTTCTGAAAAGAATAAAAAACTATACAATAAAAAACGACTAGCATATGTTCGAAGATTCGCAGGATATTTACAAAAAGCGTGATATGTTGAAATTTTTCTGCGTGCAAAATGTTACAACAAAACAGATAGGGACGTTGAAAAAGTTTCAGTAGATATAGACCTAGTAAATTCTTTGTTTAAATGACATTTTCCGGTTAGTATTCATGAGAAAAAGTAATACGCTGTAAAAATTATATTTCTAATGTTAATGCAGATTTTATATTAATGTAAATTTTATGTTTTTTTGGTCTGCTGTGTCCTTCGAAAAAAATTTTCATTCTTTATAGACACGTAAAATGTCTCTATCCCCACAATGAAATATGAACACGGCTGTTAAGCAGATTGCCTTAGATATTTTACATTTGTGATTTGAGGATTGAGAATATCTTAACTACTTTAAGTTCCAGATTTTCTTCGCTGTAGAAATATTTAAAGTTAGAAATTTCCTCCGTTGATGCTAAGCACGCTCGTACCATTGCTTAAGAAAAAAATTGGCCTCAGTATAGCCGAATGTCCTAGATTAAGCCTTCAATTATCATCATTCAATCGACTTAGCAGTCCCATATTTTGCCTTCGTTAGTCCCTTCTCACAATTTCTCACGCTACCCCTTCCTTCCAAATTTGAGAGAAGAAACCTTGAAGAAAAGAAACCTGAATCCTTATCAATTTTCAACAATAAGGTTTAACTTCGGTCCCACGTATACTTTGTTTCTAATGGAGGCTTTCTTTTTCCATCAGCGACTTCACTTCTTCATGTATATTCTTCCAGTCAAGAACCTTTCTATTTTATACAATCGTGCGCAATTATTATAATATAAAAAGTAGATTCTTTAAAATTTAACAGCTATCTTCGCTAATACATGGTTTTGTACAAATTATGTCTACAATTTTTTAATTAAACATATTCAAACACAAAACATGGTCCTTCGAGCCAGATAGATTTTGCGTCGGTAAAAAGTGCTTTGTGTTCTCGTATTTCTACTTAAGTAACTTTAAAACAATGTGACATTGAACCTCGTGACGCGAAAAGCTAATGAGTGATTTTCAAACTCATTGAACTTGAATTTAGTTACTCTAAGGGCTTATGAGTTATTTTAAAACACAGTTAAATTAAACTTAGTCACTCCAAAAAGCTATTGAGGGGCCATTCACAAAAGATTTTATACATTTTTCGGGAACTTTAGACACCCCCCTCCCTGCGTGTTGAAGTAACCATCAATATTCAAACTGCAGGTTTTATTCTTGTTCATAAGTCAAGGTATGTAACAAATTATTAAACTCAATTGCGCAATAAATTTATGAAAATCAAATAGTGTTCTTGACACAGTTACATTTTGCTGAGGTGCTACTCGCTACGATTCCTCCGGGAGACTAATAAGCATTCTCACTCTTCTCTGCTAGAATCTTTGCGGTTAAGGATACTTCGAGATCCTGTTTATTTATCAATAGTCGAATTTCTTTAATCGTTTAGGACTGCCCAAGATTGTCCACCTTTTGTTGATAATCTCGAAGCCTATTGCGTATTTTTTTTTGGTTCTCAAATATCTTGTCATGGAATCTCGAGTTCGTAAATCTAACTGGAACATGTCTTACTGCTCTTCTCTTCCAATTATAATAGCATTTTCAATACAATCAATAGGTATAATGATTCTAGCATTCTTGAAAATCTTGTTAACCATGTCAAAAAAATCTCGTCATTTACGTTGCATAAAAAAATATTCGTAGATCTTTCTTTTATATGTAGAAATTCTAGCTGTTTGTCAAAAAAATGCTCGAAATCTTATGTTCTTCTCTTTCAAAAGACGACACCTGGGTTTGTAGGTTTTTAGTTCTTTCAAGATCTTTTCATCCGAGTTATTTAATACATTAATATCTTCAGGAATTTGATGAAAGTTTCTGCTGTGGATTTTGAAATCTCTTGAACTGATATTGAGAGAGATTGCAGCTCGTCATTGGTCCTCATAACTACTGAATTAATTCTTACTTTACAGATAACTAAAATTCGAAAAATGCGTTTTAACTTACCACCACCATCAGCCCATCAGTTTATTTAGAACTCAAGAAGCGCTATCATTTCATGCTTAAATCTTAAAGTAAAATTAAGTCAACAGAACCACCAATTTTTTGTATTTGATTTCAGTTTTTATCCTATACTGATGATCGTTTAGAAAAAACGTGCCATACTCTGAGATAAGTTCGGCGCAATTCAAAACGCGTTAGATTTAAATTTAAAAGAAGAAGGAGTCCTGGACGCGCAGTTTAAACGGACGGACTTCGAACATCAATATCATAGAATATGCATTTGGACATATGGTAGCTCCTTTATAGGTATTGTATTACGATTAATTCAGATTTCGCATACGGTTCCGGCTTCCAAAGCTGCAGATGCCTACCTTTTATTTTAGCTTTCATACATGGCTATCTTGTCACGATTCTTTCAAATCAATGTGTCAAGATGATCAAGAATTCTAGAAATTTAAAAGTTTCATTATTTGAAAGCATGTTTTGGAGATGAAGCGACTGAAGTTATAACTTTTCTCGAGACTGTCCCCTCATTATTAGATAATGTTAAAAAAATCAAGGCACACAGGGCTCTCGAACAACCTGTCGATCAATGAGACCCTCTGTTTATTTAAATCAAAAGAGAGAAATTAGATTATTATATTCGTAAAAAGTGGGAAGACACCGTGAATAATACAAAACCCCCTTCTCTTAATGACATGACTTCATTTTCAGAGTGTCGTTCGCTTATATAAAATACATATTCAGGTAGCAAACATAATTCTTGAAATGCAAATAAAACTCAGCCTCCAAAGGACAAATCTCATTCGCTTTTTGATTTGCGATCGTCTTAAATCCTGCATGACCACCATGGTCGATTCAAAGACAGGATATTCTCAGTATTTATGTCAATTATGCTCAGGGCAACATCCACTCTATTTTTGCAAGCAGTTTTTAAATATAACTCCTCCAGAAAGTTATAAGATCAGAAAAAAGATACCAATATGTCACAATTGCTTATTGGGGAATCACAAAACCGTTCAATGTCGAGATGGCTTATTTCGTTAATATCAACGAAGGTATAATACTTCGTTAAAATTTTTCAAGAAAAATAAGCCGATATTTGCGTCGTTCTTAATCAATTATGGATGTCCAGCTCCAAAGCAAGTCGTTCTTGTTACAGCTATTAATGCTATTTTAGATCAAAAGGGCAACTATCACGTTTTTTGCGTATTTTAGGTTCGTGTTCTTGTTGCTTCTTGTAGAAAAAATGAAGGTACACGATAAAACTGCAGTTTTCTAGGAAAATGGGTTTGTTTGGGGTTTTTTTTGGGATGGTAAAATAGTCCTCACTTTCCAAATCCGCTGGCACAAGCGCAAATTAAAGTTGCAAGAAATCATATCAACTTTTACGATTTGCACATTCTATGGGAGTTAAAGGAGGAAAGCTCTACAAACTCCGGTCAGACTAAGAACAGACAGCTGAATCTAATATTTCATATTTAAAAAAACGACTGGGTTCCGGAAGATGTGAAGGAAAATTACTTCTCAATGAAATTTTAAATTCGCTTGGAGATTTATGGAACACGGAATTTCAGCGCTTTTATGCTCTTGAACAGAAATTCGCAAAGAATTTGGATGATTCTAGTCCCAAATATTATGTTCCCCATCACGCAGTAATTAGGGAAATTTGCATGACAACAGAAACGCTAGTTGATTCTTACGGCTCCGCGAAGACATCGTCCAGGCTATCGCTTAATGATAATTTCATTTTCGGCAAATGGGCTTTGAATAAGCCCAAGCATTAGGGCTTCATTAAGATAGTAAATTCGATTCAATTTTGTACTTTGTCAATTTGTCGGACTAAATTGATCGTGCGAACAAGCGATCTATTCTCGCTCAAGGCTCAAAACTCTTTGAAGCTCTAGGGCTCTTAGGCCCATTTACTGTTTTACGCAAGGTATCGATGCAACAGCTGTGGAAACATCAGTTAGAGTGGGCCGATCAAGTATAAGATACAATTACCTTAACTCCTTAACGTGAGATACTGAGCGATGCATAACTAGCGAGTCCTCAATTAAGAGCCAATTGTGCGGTTTTTCTAACAGGAGCGAAAAGGCTTATTGAGCCTCTCTGTAGCTTAGTTCGGCAGATAAACGCAGGAATTGCCATTGAGAGCTTATATGTTTTGACTAACGTGTCGCTGCACTTGCAAAAATGTCCTTGCCAGAACTGGTGCTCTGCGCAGCTGCATTACTCGTTTAATAATTCAATTCCACACTTCGCTTACTTTAGGTAGAATTTTCGAATAAGGTCTTTTGGTCAGATTCGACCAGCGCATTAAATTGAATAAACACTTCACCTCAAACATTAGTAACTTCAGTAGCTAATCGAATTTCCGAAATTCAGGAAACGATTCAGCCTACAGGCTGGCGACATGTTCCAGTTCTCAATAACCCCAAAGATTGTATACCATATGGTGATAATCCTCATGACTTTTGGCATAACACGCAGGGATTAATATTTTTATGAAATACAGCAAGTTCAAAGATTGCAAAGAGTCCTAAAATATCGCACGTGATTTATTAGTCATTTGAAAATTAGGGCCAAGAATTCAGGAATAATGGGTCTGCTTTGACCAAATGAGTTAAATTTAGCATCATATGTGATACTAATATTAATTCAGTCGGAAAGTTTTCAACAGAAATACAGACTTTGATTCTATAGTCTCAAGAACATCCGACAATGTTATCGCTTATCCTTCTGACCTCCAAGGTAATACAAGATTCTGCTATTAAGGATAGTATGAATAATTATCTTTTTGTCATCTGAGATCCAAAGATGGACCGTGCAGTTACCACGAATTTCTACGTAGAATAGGTAACATCACCCAAAAATTAATTTCTGCTAAATATGTTTTTGTTGTGAACAGGCATTTGTTGGCACTTTTGTTGCTTTTGTTTGTATGTACTTTCTTTTATCGGAAGCATCTAAGAGGCCTTATCGAGCCAGCAGCAAAGAATATGGGGACTCCTCGTTCTCCACCTCGAAACCAGGATACAACCTGGCCAAATAGCTGGAATGGTACGCTTTTGGCCTTTCCTCCGATAAGGACCAGGAGGAGAAGAAAGGAACGCTAGGATTTGCGAATCAAAAACGGACCTCATCAGCTGTCTTTCTCCCGAACGTTTCAAATTAAAGAAATTGATTTGTGCGCATTAGCATTTCCCTCCTAATTATGTGATTCCTCCCGTTTCCATTATATGAAGGTAAGCGCGGAAATTGTTTTTTTTTTGCATTTTCTTTACTCTACATGTAAACACGTGTTCCCGCTTTCGACTGAACCCAGATTATTTAAGGTAAGATCTGTTTTCCTATAATGATTCAGCCAAGCCTTTTTCTTTGATATATTATTATTGTCTTAATTTCCTTTATTATTATCTAACTTCTTGACATTGATTTCGAGGTTTAAAATAACTTTGATTTATTTTTTATTGTTATTGTTCTCATTATTTTATAGCTTTTCTGGGTAATGTGATTATGTTTTTGTGAATATATTTGTTTAATACTCTGGAGTGCCGAAATGTCTAAAATTAGTTATCATTTTCAAGTCAGTGACATGCCTCATCTATCTGTGATAATTTTTTTTTGTGACCACTCAATGTCTGTGAAAGTATTTTGCCAATTAATTTCATGTGTACTTTGGCGATCCCTTTAGAATACCCTTTGGAATTTTCCCAAATTTTATCATTTTTTGTGATGACCTCTTTTGCAATTACTCCTTTGGAATTAAGCATATCCTATAACATTCGATAACCATTTTTGAACTGTTGCAATCTCTTTAGAATGTTCCTTTGAAGTTGCCTTCAGTATGTATCATAGGTTGACCCTTTTACCTTATGATGACCTTATGATGACCCTTTTGCGAACTTTTGCGATACCCATTTTTTATAGCTTGTGATAACCCATTGTAGACTTTTGCGATCCCTTTTGATCACCCCTTTTATATCACTCTTTTAATTTCAAGAGCCTTATGATGGTCCTTTAAAAATGACCTGTTTATAAAATTTGCAATCCTTTTGGTATTACCCTTCTAATTGTGAGAGCCTTTTGATGACCCTTTATTATGTTTTATCTTGATCAGTTAATGTTTGCGACCCTTTTGAATTATCATTAATTTTGAAACCCCTTG
>NC_046659.1:43839501-43856852 GCF_010883055.1 Belonocnema kinseyi | reverse complement strand
CTTCCGAAAACGCACTTTTCTGAAGGATTAAAAAAACTTGAAAAGCGATTTACCAAGTGTATAGAGCTCCAAGGAGATTATGTTGAAAAATAAAAAAAAATTGCCCAAAAAAAATTGTTTTTATACTTCATTCTAAGGACTTATTGAACTACCCTCGTATCTTATATGATTTTCTTTTTTCTGTTTTAATCCCCATACTTCTCTGTTACTATACTTTTTCAAAGTAATGATTGCCGCGTTTTATAAGTTAAGGTTTGCCCTTTCAATTGAAGTCCGCCTTTTCCCTCCTTTTACCGTTTAGCCCGAAACGCTTTGCGTTCAGTGAGGTTCCCCTTTCCCGTTTGAATTATACATTCCGCATATCTTTATAGTTTCTCACTCACTTTCATCAAATGGGTTTGCTTCTCCCCATTAAGGACTGGCGCACAAAAATCTAGATTATCTTCTTTTTGTCTAATTGTAAGACAAAAAGTTATCTGAATAATTATCCGTCTTGAAGTTCAATTTACCTAATTAGGGTGCCATGTGCGATACTGAGAGACTGTCAAATTCAATTTTCCTTTATTAGAAAAAGTAGCGTTACAAAGTTGACAGTATGAGTAATAAAAACGTAAAGATGACCATCAGAGGTAAGTCTGGGGTTTGTATAGGATTAAGCTTCTTGGAAAGTCACGTACAGATGGAGAAAACTCGACGAGGCACATACGGATCAAAGAAACTGAGAAAGTAACTTACCCGCTTTGCTCTAATTCCAACATGGTCTAAAATTAAATTTGAGCCCTTATTCAGCTATATTGATTTTGCCATTAATGATGATTAATTTCGTTAATCTTTTCTTCCTCTTTCATAGACAATGCTTTATTCTAAGTTCTACATGCAGATACATCTATTACGCATTTGTAACTATTTAATTGTATTATCACTTTCTGATTTTAGTTGTGATTATTTTATAGTCTTAGATGGTATTAAATTTAATTGCCCTTCATTATGTAAGCGTAGTAAGTAACATTATGTTAATTGCATTGAATAAATATTTATGAGTTACCGATGCTTTGATTGAGTCGTATGCAGATAATAATGCACCGTTAATTAGCATGAACTTACTACTCTATCGACCGTTGCGTATTTATCATCAGCCATATCTAGTGTAATGGTTGTTGCCATGGACATAGGAAACACGGGACTAGGCATGCCATCCTAACTTGGCGAGCGGGGTTGAATCCACGGGAGGGGGGATAATTCCATGAGTGGTAGAGACGCCATATTACGATGTGCCATTTGATTATGCACACGAGCATTTTTGCCGACAAACTGTGCATAAAAATATAAACATGTGGGCGCTGCCATGTTTGTCCCGGGACATCAAAAGGTGGCGGACCTCCCCACTCATTGCATCTCCCCCGCAATGGCATACCTAGTCCCTTATTTCCTATGTCCATGGTTGTTGCCGACCACATAAGTAATTACCTAATGTGACTAAACTCATGTTTTTACCATTTCAGCGTTATGACGAGATTTGAAAATTTCAAATTTTGAGTATGTAAGATATGAATGCTTTATTTAAAAACATTCTAAAATAATAATTTCTGATATAAAATTGTCTACAATTTTCAATTATGTTATGTACATTTCGAAAAGATACAATGCTAAAAAGTTATGATAGTTTATTTATTAAAAAAACGTGGTTTTTTAAATCAAACTTTTTTAAAATAAAATTTTCACTTACGGAGTTTTTTGGGGTCGCTGATCATGAACAAAGATATTATAAACGTAGATGCTGTACGGGGTGTTAGAGTGGGGGAACTATATATATATATATATAGGACGTCACATTTCTACCCTATCGAGGTGCTGTCCTCATCGTACTACGAAGTCGAATTCTTGTTTTCTCATTCTTCGTAAAATATGACGGTAAGGCAGTAGAAAGATTTTTACAGGTTAGAAAAGTTTGACATCTATGTATCACTCAATTTTTTCAGATCTGAAGCTTGATTCAGGTTTTCGGTACATAGTCTTTTTTTAAATTATAAAAAAAAAAGATTTCTCGAAAAATCAAATTTTTAATAAAAAGAAACTATTATAGAAAGAAATTTCCAGTTAAAGAAGTGCTGAAAACATGTTTCTTTGACAATTTATTTTTAATTGAAATAATCAAATATTTATACCAAAGAAACAACTTTTTTAATGTTTAAAGTTTTTAATCATTACTGTTTAAATTTAAAATAACAATAATTAAAGCAAAATATGTTTCTGGATAAGATATTTTGGTTGAAAATGTAAGTAGTATTTTTTAAATCACTAAAGTTCTTCCGAAAAATCTAAATATTAATTTTTAAAAAATTAAAATAAACTTTGAGATAAATTAATGCTGATTTGAATCCTCTAAAGTTTGTTTGGAAAATGATATCAGTTTCGAAGAAAATTCAGTGCGAAATTTTTTTTCGTTCAGACACACGTGTTTTTTTATATTAATTTGTCTGTACAATTTTTGTATAATTATTTTTATTTTAAATCCAAACAATAATTTTTAACACTTTAAATATTAAACAAAAATTTATTTGATAAAAATATTTTATTATCGCATTTTTAATAAATAATTAATATTGATTAAGAAACAATTTTATTTGGGAATTTTAAAATTCGGTAATATTATAAACTGTTCTGGAATTTTATTAGTTTTGGAATTTTATTATTCGCGACAGAGAGAGTTTTACCGAGTCGGAAAATTTATTTTTCAGTACATTTCAGCCGTCCCTATAGAAGTACAGAAAATTTGCTTTGATTATAATTTCAGTCCCCGATCTTGTCGATTTTTTTCTACAGTGTTAATAAAAAAAATTTGTATGAGTATTTTTGATATCACAAAGTTAAAAATAATCTTAATTACAAATTTAAAAATTCGCTGCACATCCAATTTTAATTCTTGGTTCTTGGTGATTTTTTTCTAATCTATTTCAGTCACTGGTCAACGGGGGTGATTTTCTCTCAGAAAATAAGTGATTAAAATTCGAAAACATTGCGTAGGCATTTTTGACATCCATGTATGTGAAAAAGGTAAACTTCCGAAAATTTAAAAACTATTCATACTCTTTTAGCATGCCAATATGATTGACACAACACTATTTGTAAAATTTGCAAATGTTTAGGCCTTCAGATTAACAACTTGAATTTTAACGTTAAAATTGCTTCATTTTCATAATACAGGCTCATAGTTTAAATTTTCAGAATTTTAATTATAAGTTATAGGTTATGTCAAAAATAACTTTCGCTTCTCTTGAAAGGCGATCCTCTGCTTTCAGTTTTCTTTTTGAAATATACTGTGAATTCAACGCATTTCAAATTAAATGTTTTCAGCTGCATTTCGATTGAAGCATACAAAGGTTTTGTGTTTTACATATAAATTAATTGAAACATTTTATTTATTTTTCACGATTGTAATTTATAACTTCTAAAATTGAATAATTGTAGTTCAAACATGAAAAAGGAGACTAATTTCAGATTTTTAGAGGTTCTATATTGAACTATTAACACCTCTGACCTTTTTAAGGTTTCAAAACTCTTTTGTAAACTTTTTTGTTTAACAATTTTGGTTGCGATTTCTTAATAAAAGAATAAGTGTTATTTAGTCCCGAGAATAGCAATTTCAAAAATTTGTAAAGCCTTCACAGAAAAACGCTGGTGTTAGATTTGTTGCAGCTCAAATTTCATTGGGCTTCCAATGATCATTTGAGAGAGTTTTCAAGTCTCAGATGTATTCCTCTGAACGTAAGTGCCCATTTGGACATCTAGGGGAAAGTATTATTTGGAGACTGAATGTTGGCTCATGCAGAGTTGTGGAGTTCTGAACCGCGCTGTCAGCCACCTGAATACCTGTCAAAGGAACTATTCGCTTTGCGATATTAGCCTAAATAATTGTTAATAAAGAAACCAATTGAAACAATATTTACCTAATTTTCAAAATTTCTTTCATTTAATAGGGCGTACCAGTCACTTAGAATAAAATCATAACTTCCTAATGCAACTTCCAAAAGTTAGGTTAGTCATGGCCGTCGACATTTGAACTAAAGCCGGGATGTATAGAAAAAGTCATAACCGTCTCCATATACAATAAGGTATTTTCACTCCAATCGATAGCTCACTTCACTTCGTTAAATACTGAGAGCATAACAATTGACCAAATGCATGGGAATCTGTTAATTTTTGCTCCATTTATCTAACATCTTCGTAGAAAGTAATTTTTCTGTATAAGTGGAATTGAAAAATAGTTTTTCTTTTTTAGGGACTATTTGATGCAATAATAAAATGATAATTTTCATTCTTGCGTGTGTTAGGGCTGAGCGCTGGTTGCCTACCCTTTGAAGCGTGATTCAAAATTACATTGAAAAACAATTCTTGTAATTTAAATAAATAATTATTAAAATATACACAAGAATGTATACAAATTGTGTAACTTTTGAATTCAGAGAAAAAATATTTATAATACATATATTTGATGAATAACAGTTTATTCTTATTGAATTTGAAAGACTGACTAATATTTCTCAAAATATTTAATTGGAAAAGAAATTTCTTGGAAAAGTGATTGAAAATAATTAATCATAAGTTTTTAATCGAAAAGAACAATATTCTCAGCTGAAATTATTTTTAGAAAAATTCAAATATTGTCATTATTAAATTTTATAATTAACTTCTATATATCAAGCTGCAGAAACAGTATATGGTATTTCAACAAATATATCTATTACAAAATGTTTTGTGAACTATAAGTCAGTTTTTGGAGTTCAATGAAAATAAACTATTATTTATGAAATATGTGTTATAAACTTTTTTATTGTCTGAAATCAAAATTTACACAATTTGAATACATTATTGTGCATATTTTAATAATTGTTTATTTGAATTACAAGGATTGTTTTCTTTCAATTTAATTTTGAACCACGCGCCAAGTGTGTATTTTCACTTCAACCATCAGTTAACTTCAGTTTGTTAAAAGCTGAGGGGAAAAATGGATCAAATACATGGAACAAAACTTTATTTCTGTAATATATTTGTAATTAATAATCATTATTATTATTTTATTATTTCATTAAATAGTAAATCAAAAATAAAAACTATTTTTTAATACACTTTTATAGAAAAAATTACCTTTTACGGAGATATTAGCAAAATAGGGCAAAAATGAACTGAATCCCATACACTTGGTCCCTTATTTTTCCCTCAGCAATCTACGAAGTGAAGTTAGCTGTTTATTGAAGTGAAAATACCTAATAGGCTTTTATCTTATCAGTTTCAATGTTCCCGCCGCTGTGTTTGAAACATTGCAATGTTTCACGAAACTCCCAATGTTTCATGAAACTTTTCATCAGGCTAAAGTTTCCTGCAAATTTACATCCCTATTCATCGCGAAAAACAAATTTCTGTTTTTATTCTACAATTGTATTTACCTTATCTTTCACATATGACACTAGCCACTGCAAGATTAGATATCTAAGATACCTTTAAACTTCCGCAGAAAATCTAGTGGAAATTTGTTCAAACGACCAGGCATCAATTTCGATGCAGACGGTCACGACTTAGTTTGTACATCCCGGCTTTGTTGGTTTGAATGTCATATAGTAGGTTTTGACTAACCTAACATTTGGATATTACATCACGCGGGGTACTATTTTTATTTCAAGACTATTTAGTCGCTGGTAAATGGGAGGAAATAAAAAGTTAGGTAATTATTATTATAACTTACCTGCTTATTAAACATCTGTTTCACTCAAATAACGACCGACAAAATGATCTTGACAGGTGACTTACAGTTTGTAGACGACACTTCACGTTGCACTGGATGAGAAAAAATAGTGTCTAAATGATGTTTTACCCCTAGATTCTCCGGATGTACCTGTGTGGTTCAAATTGGTGCAACTCTATTGAACACCGATTTCGGTGTACATTGGAGGATCGGCGATTTTCTGTGTTAATAGTTGAGACATTTTAAATTTTTAGTCTTCATCATGTTGAATAATTTCAAATTTAAAGCTATTTAAATATGTCATAAGAATTTTTGAATGGAAAGTGTTTGATAATTTTATATCGAAACATTTCAAATTATTTAGTTTAATATTTTTTATAAAAAATAAAAATAGTAAAGTCTTTACATACAATTCTTAAAATAAAAAGCTGTGTGTTAAAGCACAATCAAATACGACTATTCTTTCGAAAGTTATCCGATATATAGACAACCACAACAACAATAACAACCACGATGACGACGCCGGAGAGACAGGCAGATACCGACGTAAAGACATGTTTTTCTGACTCCAGGGCCTTAAAACGTCAAAACTCTTCTCCTTATGGATGAGAATGTGATAAAATAATCATGGGGCCTTGAAAAAGTAGCGTTTTTCGCCTCTTGACTTTTTTCCATATCAAGCTTTTTTTGCTTCAAATGTCCATTTTCGTTTAGTTTTTTGGAATTTGAAAATTCTTTAACTTTGGTAAGTTTGAATTTATCAAAAAAAGTTACAAGGATGAATTGTTCATATTTATTTTTACCATAAATGGCTGTGGATAGAGTTTTGAAATTTAAAAAGGTGGTCTCAAACATTTTGAAAAAGCTCTAACTTTTTTGGATTTTTATCAAAAATGGTTGTTTAACGAATTCAATCTTTCTTTTTGGTCCCTCAAGCCCAATCCAATCCGACCAGTCTTTCCAAAGTTATCCGGTATACAAACAACAAAAACAACAACAACAACGACGACGAGGCATGCCAAACAGACTCCGACGTAAAAATTTATTTTTCTGACTCAAGGGGCCTCAAAATGTCATAATGCTAGACTCGCAGTTCGAGCATTAAAAATTTAACAGGGATTGATTTTACAAGACGATTCTAGATCTTTTCAAAATGATATATTTTACATTTTTTAACGTTAAAATTTGAACTAATTTAATTCGAAAGCCTTAGTAGTGACACAAGCGATAATATTCGAATTAATAGCTTCTTAAATGAACACCTTTATTCAATTTTAAAATCTTTTCGAAGTATCATTTCAGTATAAAACATTCCATTTTAATCTATTTAGTTTAGAAATAAAAAAAAAACAGAACAATTTTCAATCGTAAACAGTTTGAAAATTAATGATCACAATTTCAGAGTGATAAAGGTGGGTACCCAGATTGCATAGGACTTTGGCCCCACGTCCCCACTAATGAGACTGGTACCAAATGCAAGCTTTTGTTGAACGGATCAAACTTTACAATGGGCACAACGTTGTGAAATTTAGCCTTTATATTGTTTTCTGCCATTTAATGTCGAAACTCCTACGAAGAGTAAAGGTAATATGTGGGGCAGAATGCGACAAGCTTCCCCACCTAAAATGATAGCTTCTTTTTTATCGGGTTAAAACTTGGCTGAATTATAGTCTTAGGGCCGATTTCACCAAGTCTGATTAAATCGTTAATCATTGATTAACCTTATTTAATCAATACTTTGCCTTCTACAATTCTTTTGATCATGATTAGGGCAAGGTAATTACGGGTTAACTTAACCGCCCAATAGTGGCTGGTTATGGAGTTTAATCAGTGATTAAAGTAGCATAACCCCGAAATTTAAGTGCAAGTGCAGTGAGTACAGTATACAGGAAGGAAATATGTCTCTGTTTTACAATTATATTTTATCCTCATCTGATGATGATGATTAAATGCTTAACCACGTTCAGAAAAGGCCACGAATATTCAGATACAATTTCCACTTCTCTTCTATTACACTTGCCACTGAAACTGCTCGTAATATTAAACTTGGGGAATCTCATCATATGCTAATATGTTGCCGAGTGTTCATGAAGAATTTCGTTCTAACCAATCAGAGTCGCCCTTACAACAGAAAGACCTAGAAACTAGACCTTATTACGAACAAAATTATGATTAGCTAACCAGAGATTGAAAATTCTTGGTAGAATGCATCGCTGGTTAAAACTGATTGAATCATCGATTAAAAAATAATCATGATTAGTTAATCATAGATTAAATCAGAGTTCGTGAAATTGGCCCTTAGTGGACGTTTATTAATTAATCAAATCCATTATCAAACGGTTGTCAATATACAGGGGCCTGAAGTTTTTGCATTTTCAGCTGTTTTTTCTGCTTTACGTAAATGTAGCTTTTTAGGAATATACCATTAAACTTTTATTACTGTGTTTTTGAAAGCTCTTTTCATTTACTTTAAGGTCGTTATAACAGATTCACCCCCCCCCCCCCTAGGTATCACTTAACGCTCTATACGTTTGGATAGTCTGTGCTATATGAGAAGTTTGCTTACATCGGGACTTTGAGCATATTCTGTACAGAGTTTAGAGACTATATAGCGGCCCTGAGTGTCTTAACATGAAAAAAATCTCTTTTCACTGTGACGGCCAGATCCAAAGCCGGCGCTTATTGCGAGATGAGCGCTATCTTCAAAAAATCTATAATAGTTTTTTAAGCATACTAAATTATTATTTTTCCTGGAATAAAATAAATGCATCTACTTTTGGCTAGCTTGAATATAGAGCGCAGATTGGAGGCAGCAGTGGATCGCCATCTTTCTCGAGCCAATAATATCCCCACTCTCCGCTATACATTTAGGCTATCTTATAGTGAATGCGTTTATTTTAATATCTCCGGTGTAACCAGCCTGACCGAGGATTTAGTTGGACGTAAAAAGTTCTATCGTTATTATAATTTCAAAACGTATTAAAGATAACGAATTTCGTGATTCTCAGTTGTCTTGTACTAAAAGTGATTGGTAATATAAGTGTCCGCCAGTGTTCTATTTTTTTAAATCTATTTTCTTAGTTTTATTTCGGTTGATTAGAATTGTAAGCATGCATGAAGTAAACGTGTATACTAACGTGTTTTTTTTGTCTCTTGTACTATCTTAGTGCCTTTAAGTGTACAATACAATTGTAAGCGTGTATAATAATACTTTTTTGAGTTTTACTGTAATTACGAGCGCGTATCAAATACGCGTATAATAATATACTAATAAGTGTCTGTTAGTATTTCTTGAATTCTATTTTTGTCGTTTTATTTAGTTAGACTAGAACTTGCGTGTTTCAGTTTTTTGTACTCTTGTTTTGTCTCTCCACGCCTTTTTCTGTTTTTAATTAGTTTAAGGGTAACTATGAGTGGGTAACAATTGCATCGGCTCTTGGCTATTTATTTATTTATTTGTGCAGTGTTTCGATTTCTATTTTCTATTTTACTGTCATTGTGTTTAGCTATAATTGTAAGCGTGTAATCAGTCTGTGTATTCGTAGCTGCTTAGTCAAAAGGAAAATGGTGTCCAATAAAAAAAATACGTTGCCTGCTGAGCCCGAAAAAACTACAGGGTTAGGAACTACTCAAACTAAGTAGGTTTTAAACAGAGAAAAATGTGCATGTTGTGGTAGAAGTCTTAGAAATGACGGATGACATTCTATTATTGGTCAGGAAAATCAGTCATTGCGGGATTACACTTACAGAGAAGCAAAAAATCGTCGAAGAGCAAGGCGCATGGGTAAACCGAGAATAGTTTTGCCACCTGAGCAGTACGAATTCATATGCCATACATGATTTAGAGACTTTAACATCCCTAGACGTTCCTCATCTACAACTGCTAGTATACCATTTATCAGTAGCTCACAGAATGAAGTAGTTTTAGAAACACCGCGTGCATCAGACTCACATAAAAAATGCGTCTTCCGTTGTAAAGGTCGCATCAGTCTATTCCGTATAAATGATGCACTTAGAAAACAAATGACGAGACCATAATTATCATATTACAAAAGATGGCAGAGTCTGCAGAGAACACAATGACTTTTGCTGAGAGTCTAAGCCACCTCCACCCTACTTTCACCATTATAACGCTACACAAGTGCAGGATGCGGTTGATATGTTAAGGGATATAGCACTAGAGACAACTAATCGATCATTCTAATTTCATGTTCCTGCTGTAATTCCTGTGGCTAGGAATGAAGAAACATCAGTTCCTTAATCTAATTAATATGCTCCCAAACCCCAAGTATCTTAAAAGGCCTTCTACTGCTCTTGCAATTTACTTAACAAACTGAGATCGGGAGAAAACCATGACAGACTTTCTGCTATGTACGGAATTCCTTTCAGTGCAATAGGTTTCATGCTAGACAAAGTCAGAAATATACTCTCAACTGAATTTGTATCAAAATATCTTGGTTTTAGTCATATAACAAGAGAGCAAGTAATAGAGCACAACACAACAGTGTCACGAATACTTTATGCTCCAGATAAGGACAAGCTGATCACGATACTAGATGGTACTTACTTATGTATATAAAAACGTTCGAATTATCAGTTTCAGCGTCAACCATATAGCGTTAAAAAAAAAGGAACTTGGTAAGATCATTTCTTGCTGACTCGCCTGATGGATATATTTTAGACGTCTTTGAAAGCCACTCATAATGATGCCACTATTATTCAAGACATAGTGAAGCGCATCCAAAATGTGCATACTTTTTTCAACCTGGAGATGTCTTACTTGTCGACCGTTACTTCCGTGATGCTTTGCAACCACTACGCAACTTGCACTTGGACGTTAAAATCCCGGAATATGTTGAATGTGGTGAAAGCCAACTAACGGTTCAAGAAGCTAATCGTTCTAGTCTTGTTACAAAATGTCGCTTCATTGTTGAAGTATTTAACGGCAGAATTAAACAAATCTTTTGATGTTTTGTTCAATAATTCCAAAATAGATTCCTCCCACATATGAATGAAGACTTCAGAAACGCTTCAGCTTTTATAAATGTATTTTATGACCGCGTGGAGCCTGATAAGAATGACGCAGAAGCCATTGCTATTAGAATGTTGTCACTTATGGATGCTCAGAACAGTGTAAAGGTGTAAGCAACAGAAATGAAGTTAAACAACCTAAAAAAGGATTTTGAATGCTTTGAAGTTATGTCCCATGAAAGTAGTCCAAAATTTTCTCATCTTACAAAATCAGACCTGCGAATCATAGGCTCAGGCCCTTACCAACTCTCTCAAGCTGAGTCTTATTATGCTGAACACGTGAATGAAGATGGAAAGTATATTTTTGATGTTTACAAATACCCTGACTCTTTACCCCTTGATAGTGTCAATAATCGAGCCATTAGACCATTGCTAATGGGAGCAAAGATTCGTTCTCCTGATTCCTCTGCTACAAAATAATTCCTATATATTTTCGTCGATCCTGAGAAGTGCCAACATGAGTCAATTACTGATTATTACAGTAGGTCAACGAAGTCTTAACCCATTAAAAGAGAAACAATTATTTCAGGTGGGGACACTTGATACATTCTGCCCACGTATTACTTTTTTTCTTAGTATGAGTTTTGAGATTGAATGGCAGAAAACAGTATGAAAGCTAAATTCTACAAAGTTGTGCCCTTTGTAAAGTTTAATCTACTCAACAAGAGCTTTCATTTGGCACCAGTCTCATTAGTAGGGGGCGTGGGACCAATTCTTGGTACCCTCCTTTAAACTTTGAATGTTACAATGATAATTTTTAAATTTTTTATTTTTATTTATAAGGTAAAAGTATTTCATTTTGATTCTTAAAGAACAGTTAAACAATCATTAATTTAGAAAAAATCAAATGAGCTAAAGGTTTCTGAATGTTTGAAATAAAAGAAAAAAATTTAGAGCTTTTCAAGAATTTTGAAATATTAAAGAAATAATTAAAATTTCCGAGAAGATTTAAAATGATTTTTTATCTCGAAAAAGTACATAACTCAAAATGCGAATCAGTGCAAAAGACATTTAAAAGTTTCGACAAATTTTAAAAATAATTTGAAAAGATTTGAAATAATTTTAAAGAAAATTAAAACTTTTGATGATTTTGAAATTAAATATTGACCTTTTATTTTGAGAAATGACATAATTTTAAGTGGAGGTATAAAAATATGAGACCACTGAAAAAAATACCGAAAGTAAATGACTTCAAAATCCCAAAAAATGAAATCTCAGGCACATGAATAATAGTTTTATAAAAATTGTATTAAAAATATATTTAAAAACGCGTGCGCTTTCAAAGAAAAAAATTTTCTGCTTTAATTTTCTGCATACCTAAATAATAAAATTTTTCAAACCAACTTTGAAGGATTTAATTCAACAATGATTTATATCAAAGTTTATTTTTTTTATTAACAAGAAATTGGATTTTTCAGAACCTTTTTGTATTTTTTAAAAATACTATGTAGATTTTCAAACAACATTTTTCATCCAATAATATATATTCGATTATTGTATTTTAAATAATAAAATAATATTTAATAATCAATTTTTTTAATTCTATCGATTCAGAAATTTTCTAGTTCGAATATTTTATAATTCAGCCATTTTCTTTTGGGATTTTTCAGATTCGCTAATATCTTATTGTTATATTTTTGGGATGACTGAAAAATCCCGTAAAATAAAATTTCCGACACTGTAAACTTCCCGAAATTATAAAAAGGTGAAACCTGAGAATCCCGAATTTTTAAATTCTTGAATAATGAAATTCTGGACAGTTCACAATATCATCGAATTTGAAAATTCCCGAATAATAAAATTACAGGCAAAATGCTGCCCAATTATAAAATATACAAACTAGAAAATTCCCGAATTGCAGAAATTGAGAAAACAGTTTTGTGATAATTATTATTTATTCATTAGATACACATTAATTAATCAATCAAACGAACTTATCTAAGTGAAGTTCGATCGTAATTATACGAAGGCCTCGTTCGAGATGTTAATTCAAATGTAGTACCACTTCGCTCAGCGATGTGCCGCCACAAGTTTAGAGTAGATTGAAAATTACCCCTTCTCTGCTGCTCGACCTCGCCATCTTCATTCAGTTAAGAGTCTCATTGTTTGTGGAACAAAATTGTCTTGGATTGGGTTCAATATTAAACACAAAATAGAGAACTATAAGACGTTCTTTTGCAATTTCTTTGCTGTCTTCCTATTTCCTAAAACTTTAGACGCAACCGTCTCATTTGAGGTAACTATCGGCCTATTATAAAAAATACCAAATGTTTTTGATTTCGCAGACCAACCGGCCGCAGCTTTCAATATTTTAATGTTTAATCCCTCTTTAAAGGCGGTAGATGCTGCTGCGTGCCTTGTGCTGCGACCTGAGAAATTTTCTATTCCACTTTTCTTCAAAACTGATTTCAGCCGTCTACTCAGCGATTGAACTGATGCCGCTACATGCGGGTTTTTAATCGTAATAAAAAGATTATTAACATTCCCTCGTAGTGATTCGGTGATTTGCATGTATGCATACATCACAGTTTTCTCTGTAATCTCTTGTAGGGAGAGGTTTTGAAGGGGAAAAAGCTTCCCTAGTTGTTGAAGGACGATGTCTATATTCCAAATCTCCTCATATCTTGATTTTGGTGGCTTTGTCCTAAAAACTCCTCTGAGGAACCTCTTAATATGTTCGTTTTCGGAGATACTATCACGATGTGTTAAGGAGATTGTAGCTCTCATGGAGTTTAATGAGCCATAAGCAGCTCCCTCTTTAAGTTTGTCTGAAAAAAACTCTAAGTTCGAATTGCCACTTGCGTTAAATGAGTCTACCTCTTTTTTCAGACAGAACGCCCACCATTGCTTTAGAGCCGACCCATATTGTTTTATCGTGTTAGGCG
The DNA here is from genome assembly GCF_010883055.1 of Belonocnema kinseyi. Lineage (NCBI taxonomy): Eukaryota > Metazoa > Arthropoda > Insecta > Hymenoptera > Cynipidae > Belonocnema > Belonocnema kinseyi. Next base: position 43,843,196 of record NC_046659.1, on the reverse strand, counting down.
CAAGAGAAATCATCATGGTTTGGATGGAGTCTGCAGGTAGTCCTTTACTGGAAAATGCTCGAAGGATACAATCCCTACCACTAGTGAAAGATTCCTTGTCAACGGGAGAGATCTGAAAAGCGAAGTAGATAGTTTAGGTGATGGTTGTAAGATAAGGGGCTTTTTTTTAGCATCGATATAAACAACGGATACCATGGTTGGGACGGCCACCATGGTACTATCAGTATTCCCTTCGCCTTATCTGTAATGATTTTCTTGAGAACTCTTGTTAGTAGAGAAAATGGTGGGAACGCATAAAAATTCCATTGAACCCAGTTTTGTGTAAAAGCGTCAATTAGTTGTGTTCCAGGGTCTCTCTGCCATGAACAATACAGTTCGCATTTCGTATTGTTTCTGGCCGCAAATAAGTCAATTTGAGGTTGCCCAAAATGCTTAGTAATTTCGAGAAAGGTTTCGTGGCTGATTTCCCATTCCGTATCTAGGTTCTTAATCCTAGATTCCCTGTCTGCGTCTGTGTTATCTTCCGAGGGGATGTACGAAGCATATAGTAAAATATTGCGGGTAGCGCACCAATCACAAACTTCTCGCCCTATGTTGTTGAGGCCCCATGCGTGCGTGCCATCCATTTTATTTATGTACGCCATTGCCGTTGTATTATCGAGTCTTAATAGCAACTCAAAATTTGTGAGATGTGAAGCGAAACACTTAAGCGCGAACAGCGGAGCTTTTAGTTCCAGGTGGTTAATATGAAGACTTTTTTCACTATCTGTCCACATACCACGTGCTGCTTGTCCATTTGAATAAGCTCCCAGCCCGATAAAGACGCTTCAGAAAAAATTTCCAAAGCGAACGAGTTTTGTCTAATTATTCTAGACGCTGTTGGTAGTGTTTTTTCCCACCAGTCAAATTTTGTCAGCAACCTAGAATCCAGATACATTCTCTTATCGTAATTATCATCACTTAAAGTAAGTGCACTGTTTTTTGCAAATTCCAAACGTTTCAAGTAAACTAAACCGTATTCTACTCCAGGTGTATCTGCAACCAACGACCCTATTAGGTGCGCCAATTCGCGTATGGTGCATCGGATTTTTAGCTTAAATTCTCGTAGCAGTTTAAGTAAATTTTGTTTCTTGTTAGGAGTTAACCCAAGTGAGAGATTCTCGGAGTCTAGTATAAAACCCAAGAATTGACAGCGCGTACTAGGAGAGAGATTACTTTTTTGTTAGTTGATTGGAAAACCCAAGGTCGTAAAGCATTCAATTGATTCGCCCACGTTTTTCAGACATTCGTTATAATGCCTTCCAAAGCATAATAAATCGTCAAGGTGCAGACGAGATAACCAGCCTTTTCTTCTTATGAAAGTTGTTATGGGTTTGATGACTTTAGTAAAAATAAATGGACTTATACAAAGACCAAAAGGCAGACACGTAAATTCATAACAGTCTTGGAAGAAAGTAAAGCGTAAATATTTTCTGCTTTCTTTGTCAATTGAAACTAGGAAATACGCGTCTTTTAGATCTAAATTAGCCATAAGCATCCCGGGCGCGAGTAGCTTGCTAGCCGTTCTGATGTCTTCAAGTTTAAAATGCGGCGCTTTAATGAATTTATTAAGCCCCTTGAGGTTAAGGATAAATCTATCCGAACCATCTTTCTTAGATCTAAGAAAAAACGGGGATAGAAACTGATCCTCCGTAGGAGTGCATTTTTTAACTGCTCCTTTTTCTAATAGTTTTTGAACAGCAAGTTTATATCCCTCAGTTTCATAGGGCAAAAAAGGGGTTGTTCGTGGTATTCTAGCTTAGATAATTTGTTTAAAAGCTTTAATTTTAGAACCCTTTATGCAATTCAAGACAAACCTATCTTCAGTAATTTGGGACTATGCATCTAAAAAATTTCTAAGTCTGCCTCCCGTCACGCTTAACTCTAGTATTTGCACTGCTGACGCCTCTGATACGGTAGACGATTCTGTCTCAGAGTCCTTCTGTGTCCTGTACTCGAACGGCTCCTTGAATAATTGCCTTGCGGCTTGGTCTGATCTCTGTAAAAGTTGTTCGTCCTCGGAGCCTGAGGCCGTCGCTCTGTAGGACTTTTCCAGTTTGAATGGTTAGAGACGGGATTGGTTTCTTTGCGCGATTTTGGTTGGAACTTCATTTCCTTTCCCGCTTTTTGAATAGCTTTAGCTTCCGTCAGCTCTTCGCCTAACTTATCTCCGTATAAAAGTTTTCCTGCTTTTGCTTTTTCCAGAATGTATTTAACACTTGGTACAATACCTGGAATAATAAAGGCCCTACGAACTTTCGATTCATTATAATGCAGGTCGACTAATATTTTTGCGGAATCCCATAAAGCATTAACCTTGAGTGAGAACGAGAAGCTGAGCGTGACTGAGAACGGGTGTGTGAACGTTGACGAGACTGCGAACGTAAGCGTGAGCATGAGCGAGGATGCACCCGAGAACGCGAGTCTGAACGTGCACTAGATTTGCGTGTTGAACGGCGTGAACGATCGCGTGTACGTGAATTCCGGGAACGAGAGCGTGTGTGTGAAGTACGTTTTTGTTTCCTGTGACTTTGGCCCGATCTATCTCTGTGCCTCGAACGCCATCGAACTTCCCGCTCCAGGCTCTTTTGAACAGCCTCTCTATCTCCTCGGACTTCTTTTAGGATATTTCCAAACGACGAAGGACTTGTGGCGGCACATCGCGGAGCAAAGTGGTACTACATTTGAATTATCATCGAGAACGAGGCTAAGTATAATCAACTATTTTTATTATAGATATTTTTTCTAATGTTTAATTTATTTAATTATTTTTTAAATTTAAAGTATGACTAATTGTGTAAAAATTTGATACAAAAATAAATTGAAGAACATGTGAGCTTCAAATGAAACAAACCTTGCAAGATTCGATTCAAAATGATTTAATGCGACTTTTTATTAATATTTTTTTAATAATTTTATTTTTGCGAGTGTTTTCTGTAATGTAAAAAAATACAATGCACATTTTGAAACAACTTTTTTTATCCAAAAATACATTTGTTCGATTATTGTTATTTTAAATTCAGACAATAATTTTTAGAAACTTTGAACATTAAAAAAGTTTTTTCTTTAGTATGAGTATTTTATTATTTTTTTTAACAAGATATTTTTTAACAAACTTTTTTTTTCGTTGATCAAATTTGGAAGTCGTCTAGCCCGGATATATATATTATAACATTGTCGAAATATAAAAGGCCCAAATTGGAAAATTCTCGACAATTTATAATCTTACCGAAATTCAGAATTCCCGACAGATATTTCCCGAATTTTACAATATCCGGGCCAGACAACCCCCTAATTTAAACAATTGAAAAAAGTAGTTTGTTAAAAAATGTATTTTTTTAAAATAGAATAATAAAATAATGTCACAAAAGAAAAAAAATGTTCAGTGTTTAACGTTTCTAAAAAATAATTGCTTGAATTTAAAATAACAATAATTGAAGAAATGTATTTTTGGATGAAGAAGTTGTTTGAAAATATGCATTGTATTTTTGTACATTACAGGAAACGGTAGCAAAAATGAAATAATTATTTAAAAAAAAATAAAAATAAAAGTCGCATTACCAGGTGTATACATATGAAACCGGTATTTTTTCAAGAAAAAAACACATTTATTTCAAGAGAATGATAACAAATATTTTATTCAAAGTATGCGCCCT
>NC_046659.1:43834906-43839401 GCF_010883055.1 Belonocnema kinseyi | reverse complement strand
AATACGCCAATTAGCACAAATGGTAGTTCCGACAGTGCCTACAAGTGTGCCTACTGGCCGCTAGATGGCAATACCGGTTTCATATGTATACACCTGGTATATCAGTCTGAATTGAGTCCTGCAAAGTTTGTTTCATTTGAAGCTCATGTGTTCTTAAATTAATTTTTTTATCACATTTTTATACAATTATTAATATTTGAAATTAAAACAATGATTTAAAAAAATTAAACAATGAAAAAAAATTCTATAATAAACATATTTGATTATTGTATTTTTAATAAATAAATAATATTGATCACAAAACTGTTTTCTCAATTTCTGCAATTCGGGAATTTTCTAGTTTGTATATTTTATAATTAGACAGAATTCGGCCTGGAATTTTATTATTCGGGAATTTTCAAATTCGATGATATTACAAGCTGTCCACAATTTCATTCTTCTTCTTCTTTATTCATAATGTGCCCCCTAAGGGTTTACATGACTTCCATTCCTTACAATCTTTCCGTTTAAACCTATATATTTTTTACAATCTTATCCTTTCTATATATACAATTATTTACAACTATTTACATAAAGTCTTATATCTAGTTCCTTATTTCTATTTCTTGCGATAGCGCAATTCAACACTTGTTAGCAAGCGAGTGAGCGAGCGAACGAAAGCGAGAGTGCAAGCGAGAGAGAGAGCATTAGAACGCAAACGCATCTTAGTCTACTTAACTTTTACTTTACCATTACTGACAATTTTCACGCTTCTAATCTAAGCGACTTCCGTTTCCTTTTTCTTTCACTTTTTTTAATATATCCCCATTTACCTTTTTCACGTGCATGCTTTCATCCACCCTCATTCGCTCCTCTAGCACCCTGCAACTCCTTCATGCATTCTTCTCCTAATCCATCTTCGCCTAGAATCTTAACCACATTTTCTTGCCAGCTTCCTTTATCTTCCATTCCTCTCCTAAATCCTTCCCATACATGCTCCCATGTTTCCTCCTCCCATTCACATATTCTACACATTCTGTTCTCTTCTTTTTCCCAGTACATCCCATCCCTTACCTCGTTTCCAATTTTTTTTGAACCTCCGTTTTCCTATTCCCCATATCTGTTTCATTACCCCTGCTGCTTTTTTTATCCTTTCTCTTACATGAGCTGTATGATCTCCATTCGTCTGCAAGATATATCCCAAATATTTATACTCTTTGACTTCTTCTAACTTTATTCCTTTCCATCTCCCTGTCCATTCTTTCTTCTTTCCTCCTCCTTTTCTAATCCTCCGCCTTTAAGTCCACGAACATTGCTATCATTGCCCCTTTTTCCCTTTTCATTCTCTTATTTACTAGATAGTTCAGAACATATATGTTGCCCATTACCCCCATTCCTTTTCTAAACCCTGTCTGATTCGGTAACTCGAACTTTTTTTTTCAACTTCTATCTTCAATCTCTCCGACAATATAGTTACATATACTTTATACAGTGTTGGCATCAACGTCACCCCCCTATAATCTTTAACCTCCTCCCGCTTGCCTTTCTTTACTATTGGTATAACTACTCCTTCTTTCCATAACTCTGGCCACCCCTCTCCTCTCCATACTCTATTACACATTATCCATGCCCATTCCTCTAGTTCCTCCCCTCCATATTTCCATACTTCATTTGGGATCTCATCTATACCAGGTGCCTTTCCATCTTTCATTATTCCTAAAACTTTAACTATTTCTTCCCTTGAAATTTCCTCTTCCTCATCTCTTTCTCTACCATATTTTCCTCCCTTTACAACTTTTCTCTCTACTCCTCCCAGCAAATCCAAAAAATATTTCTTCCATTCTATCATTTCAATATCTTGGTTTACTCTTTTTATTTCTCCTATCATTTTTTCCATCTCCTCGTCCACATTTCCCTCTCCCATTTTGATATTTCTTATTTTTTCTTTAAACTGTTCTTTTCCTTCCCTTGACCAAATCCTTTTCCTACACTCTTTACATTTGCTCCCCTTTTACTCATATTGCTATTCCTTTTTTGTCCCTCTAATGTCACTATTAAGGGAAAGTGATCCGAATCAATATATTCTCCCACTTCTAGTTTCTTAACCTTCTCTCTTACCTCATCATCCACTATCGCATAATCAATTACCGTTCCCCGTTCACTTCCTGAGCGTGTATATTCTCCTTTTTCATCCCCTTCTATATTCCCGTTTAAGATATACCATCCCAACTCCTCCAAGCTCTTCAACAACTTTTTTCCCTCCCCATTTAGTACCTTCTCTTTGGATTTGCTATCTTTCTCTTCTCCCTATTCCCTTCCTACCCTGTCTCCTGTTCTCGCATTGAAATCACCACCTATTATCATCCTAATCTCTTCTTTATTTTCTTCAATCATTTCTTTAATATCCTCTGCTTTTTCCTAGATATCACCGTTAACATAAATCCCCACTACCTTCCACTTCTCTCCTCCCATCATAGCCTCTTCTACTATTACTCCTTCTTTTTGTTCATTCCTGTCTTTCTTATCTTTCCCTGTTATACATTCATTCCTTAATCCCATCACCATTCCTCCCATTGCCCTGCCCTTTTTATTCTTCCTCTTTGCATTTTGCACTTGCCATTTGTAACCACTTGGTAACCTTCCCCTTACTCTTTCCCATCCCTTTTCATCTAACCACGTCTCCATCATTATGACTACATCGCATTGTGTCAAATTTTTCATAAACTCCTTATCCTTTCTCTCTAATCCTGCTATATTCCAGTAACAAATCTTCCATTCTTCCCTACTTTCGTTTCTCATTTTTTTTCCTTCTTACTATTTTTTATTTTCCTATCTCCCGTTCCTTCCTATTCTAGTTTCGCTGCACCTCATTTCTTACTATCTCTTCCCTTTCTTCATCCCAATCCTACCATACTCCATCTATCTGAATTCTCCCATACTTACCCCATGTTCTCTTTCCCTTTTTTCTTTCCTCTTCCGCTATTTTCCTTAATTTATACTGCATATGCCTTTCTACCCATGTCAAATCATCCTCTATTCTCTCCGGACTACCATATAATAACCTCTTCTTTGTCATCACCTCCCTCTTATGTTCCCATTTCTTTAGTTTCACCCGTACCATTATCTCCCCTCTTCTCACTTCCCTTCCTATATTTCGCATTTCCTCTATCTCTACCTTAGCATCAATCCTTTTTAGTACTTCGTCCACCCCCTCCATCAGCTCCTTCCCCTCTAATCTTATACCCTTTATCACTATGTTCAATTTTCCTTCTTTCCTCTCTTTCCTCTCTATTCTTTGTTCTATGTTTCTCAGCCTTTCTATCTCCTTATTCCCACTCTCGCCCCCATCGCAATTCCTGTTTGAGCTTTCAAGTTTCTTCATCCTACCTCTTATCTCATCTACCTTTGTATTATTACCTTCTTCTTGCTTCTCTAGTTTTTGCTCCAATGACTCCATCCTCTTTTCCAACTTTTCCCTGATTTCTTCCCATTTTTTTATTTCTTTCTTAACTTCAGTCATTTCCCGCCTAATTTCCTTCTTTAATTCCACTCCCCTTCTCTCCTGATTTTCTTCATAAATCCCCATTACCTGTATCATCACTTCTCTAATTTCCTTTAGCCTTTCTTCTTTTCCGGCGGCGATCTAAACATTTTCTGGTATTTTATACTCGCCCCGATATCTTCCTTATCTTCACTGCTTTCCCTCTCTCCTCTCTTCCTTTTGATAAATGCATCTATGGACCCTACGCTTTTTGCTCTCAATCTTTCCTTTTCTATAATTTTTTTATACTTCCCCCTTGCTTTCCTTTCTCTTATCTCTTTCGGCGTACTGAAGACTTCCTGCTCTAATTCTGTTTCTTCCGAGGAGATACTCGCTCTACTAGCCATTAATAAAATTCAAATTTTCCCGCCTTCTATCTTCCCTGCCTCTGTCGTCGCTGTCTGTTACCTGTCACGCCTTTCTTTGTCGCAACCCAACCCTGCTACTACCAATCCGTTAACACAGTCTTCCCACCCTGTCACAAATCTCCAAACAAACTTCCACACAAATCTGTCTCAATCCTCCAAAATATCTACCTCCCCTTTGCAATTCACAATCCCTCAATTAGATCTCTCGACTCCACACCCTTCCACACACTTCCACAATCCACTCAGCTCAAATTTCACCACAATATCAGAAAAACTCAGCATCCACAATTCCCACTACTTTACACTTTCATGCCGGAAACGGAAGTCACAATTCTCCTTGGCTATGATGTTTTTGTCAGCTGGTGCCGAAAATTCGATAAAGAACATGGTTCGCTTCTCGAAGTCAAGAAGAACCATGTCAGGCCACGAGTGAGCAACAGAAACAATTGTCGAGAATATAAAGTTCCATTGCAACTCTATGTGATGTATCCAAAATAATCCAGTGGTAAAGACATTCAAGACTCAATATTCCGCGACCCCCTTGACGGCGTCAGATGTACAGTCGCGGAACGGAAGACTTAAGATGCATGCTTTTGTTCATGTGCAT
>NC_046659.1:43831841-43834806 GCF_010883055.1 Belonocnema kinseyi | reverse complement strand
ATTTCGCTGGAAGCGGGTGCAATTTTTCAGATTAGCACCCGCTCCCGGCGAAATCCTGCGGTTGTCGTTATGACAAATTTTTAATTATATATATATATATATTCATTATTCTGTTAACTTGACATTTTGGCCCCGTCAAATGGGATTACTTAACTACGATTTGAAAGAAACTGTTGGTTCTAAGAAAACCCAAGATTTTTGATTGTTATACATAATAGTGCATTTTAATATACGTGTTCAATACTTCACTTTCAATGCTTGATTCACAGTTTCTTTTTTTATTCAATTTTAATACTGCTGAATTTATTTTTGTTATTCATGGTGCTTTATTTTAATGTTTGAAGTAAGTAAATTTAATCTTTGTTCGCAGATCACTCTATTATGTGAAAGATTATTTTAACGTTTCTTAGTCAACCCTAATATTTATGAAGTTGATTTATTCTATTTTCAAATTGTAATTTCTTCATCTCAAATGGCTGAATTGACATCCTAGCTATGTGAATACAAAATTCTAAATCTGTTACAGTGATCCATTGTAGAATTATAATATATTTTTTATTACATAGCTCTCTCTATCTCTCTCTCTTTCCATCTATTTTTCCCCTAAACTATACGTGCTGCATATCATTTACCATCCTTATCTAATAATATATCTCCTTCTTTGTCTAATTGTTCTAGAAGGTTCTAAGTTATAATCGACTCTTGTGGTATATAATATTGAAATACGCAAAAAAGAAAGTAATGCAGCATTAAAAATAACCTTGAAGTTGTTTACGAAAAAAATTGCGTGTTAGGAATTCGATGACGTCATTGAAATTATTCTGGAAAAATAGCATAAACTACTCCATCTATAGAATATCGGTAAGGTAGGTTTCGATGGTCTCTGAATTCAATTAGCTAGCTAGGAAACAATATATCATCCTCGATTTCTATAAACTGTATTAATTTTTGTATTTTTTAATTTTCATTTTACTAAATTTGGATTTAAAAGTTTCAGAGAGTAGATGTTCACGTGACCACTGTGGTATTTTTCAAGTTGCTCAATCGCAAAGCCTTCTGCAATATTACAAAATTATTTTGGATTAAAAACTTTTTTTTAAAACATAGCTCTCCACCTCTTTTTCTCCGTAAACTATACATTCTGCATATCATTTACCATCCTTACCTATTATTGTATCTCCTCTTTGTCAAAATATTCTAGAACCTTCTACATTATAATTCACACGTGCGGATATAATTTTTTAACATCGCAAAAATGTAGTGCGTCATTGAAAGTAACCTTGAAGTTCTTCGCGAAGAAATTGCGCAGTAGGAATTTGATGTTATTAGTTATAGAAGATTCAGCATTATAGAAAAAATATTTACTCTGAATTAAATCATTCTTAATTTTCTATAGACTGTATTATATAATAGCCTTAGTGCATGATTCAAAAAATTCAAATATTTTATTATATTAATTTGTTGCATTTTTAAATTCTTAGTTTAAATCTTTAACATTTAAAAGGTAAAAAACTGACCTTTCTAAATGAGAGCTGACGGACCTAGCATATGGAAAAAAATGAATACGAAAGCGAACGATTGCGAGCTGTAAAAAGAACTGATCTCTCTATAGAACGATAGCATAGGATAATGAAATGTGTGCAGCCCTAGACTGCCGATGTATGAATGCTTCTGCGAGTGTAAACGCGTGTAGCTGTTATCTCTGGTCCTCGCTCGCTACTTGATACTAGAATAAAGCGACAAGCAACCCTGAGGATATAATCTAACATAAGAAATGATTCTTTATTCCTTTCTTACCTTAAATTAAGTTTATAGATATACTTTTTTAATTTTAATTATTTTTCCTCGAAGATTCTAGACTGCAAAAGCATGTTTTTTACAGGCAGAAACTTTTACTTAAACCATCATCTATCAGGAGTTTTTAAATCAAATTAGTAAGCAAAACAGGATGCCATATGTAGCTCTCCAAATAAAATTTCACCTATACACCTGCATCTTTGGTGCACTTACCAAACTTCTTATCTGTCAGGAAGCAATAAATCATCCTTGTTTTTCTCATTTAACCGTGACACATGCACGTGATAACCTTGAACCTGTTTGCATGAATTTGGCTACAGACTATCGCGTAATCGTGACGTCACCAGGATCCATCGAGAAAGATCTCAAACCTTAGCACGGACACGAACCCTTTTTTCCAGAAAATTTAGCACGGACACGAACCACTAAAGATTGAAGCTTCTCAATGCCGTTAAGGTAGGATTCGTGGTCCAGTATCCGCCCTGTACATCTACTTTTATGGATAGGCTTCGGGAAAATCAAAATGGCGACATTCAGTATGGCGGCTAAAGGCCAAAAATTCTGTGCTATTTTCATGACAAAGATATTATAAACGTATATGCGGTGCGGGCTTCGTTGCTCGCCATAAATATAGACGGCGCGTCCGGCGAACAAAGTCACTTCCCCTCTACACACCGCCACCCGTAGATAGCACCCATGAAGTCCCATTGATATATTTTGCCAACAGACACTCAGCAACTCTCAGTAGGCACCTCAAGGTGCACTGATGGTAACTTAGCTCAGACAAGAACTACTTGGCCCGTGAACGGGGTTACATGGCACGGCTACATGCTCTGTGGTGCGAGAAACACCCGGAGCTATCGCACTTTTCACAGCAACGTCTGCGAAACCATGCTGAACTACTCCGTAAAATGGGCTATGTAAGCGGAACGCCTACTCTACCACAGCTAGAACAAGCCGGCAACAAAGAAAGAGAGGCGACACTAAGACCAATCGCGGGCAGGCATCCAATAGATGAAGAGCGATGCTTTACGACCCGGAGAAACATCAACACCAGGGTTTCTCACAAGCCTAAAGATCTGGCTGAAATGGATGACGAGCTTCGTGGACATTTTTCTGGTGAATCCGACCTCTGGGCTATCAATTATTGTGTGTATAATGCAGCGAG
>NC_046659.1:43830516-43831741 GCF_010883055.1 Belonocnema kinseyi | reverse complement strand
GCACAATACTCCTGCCGAAAATAGGCAACTTAGCTGACTCGAAGAACTACAGGCCAATAACTTGTCTGAACACGCTTTATAATATATTCACAGCTATCCTAACTGATAGGATTCTTCGGGCAATAGAAGCTGTGTGGCAAGAAATGTATAAACAACGAGGCTCAAAGAAAGGCATAGCCGGATGTCGGGAGAACCTGCTCATCGATAGATGTGTCTGCAAAGATGCAGCATTCTACCAGCGTGTCCTATCGATGGCCTGGGTTGATTATCGGAAAGCTTTCGATTCTACATCCCATAGACTTATCATCTGTCTTTTGGAAATCTTAAAGGTTCATCCGCAAATAGTTGGGTGCATAGAGGGATTGATGCCGCTTTGGAAAACCAGATTTACTATCTCATCTGGAAAAAATCGTGTGACAACTAACTAGGTCACGTTTCAGAGAGGTATCTTTCAGGGAGACACCATGAGCCCACTCCTCGTTTGCCTTACATTATTGCCACTATCTCTAGCACTGCGCCATTCCGACGGATACTTGTGCGGCAAACCTGCAGATCGAAAGTACAAGGTCACTCATGTATTTTACATGGACGATCTTAAGATCTATGCTAAAAACAGAGAGCGACTGCATCTAGCTCTGGGGATTGTCGAACGATATACTAAGGAAATTGGAATGGAATTTGGGTTAGACAAATGCGCCAAGGTTTATTTGAAGCGAGGAAAACTTAATGGCATCCCTGAAGATCCTGAGCTCGTTGATAGAGGCGCCATACGACACCTGTGCGCTGGAGAGACTTAGACATACCTGGGCGTGCCACAGAGCCGCATTCAGGATGTGACATCTATAAAGGACACTCTCCGAAGCAGATACAAACGTCTGATTCGACAGATTTGGTCTTCCGAACTATCGGCGAGGAACCAAGTATCTGCAACGAACATCCTTACCGTCCCGGTACTACTCTATTCATTTGGAGTAGTTCCATGGACGAAGATCAAGCTCAGATCTCTTGATATCGGGACAAGAAAGTTATGCACATGAACAAAAGCATGCATTTTAAGTCTTCCGTTCCGCGACTGTACATCTCACGCCGTAAAGGGGGTCGCGGAATATTGAGTCATCGATGCCTTCACAACAGGATTATTCTGGGTACAGCACATAGAGTTGCAAATGGAAGAGATCCTCTTCTTAAAATGGTCAGGAATCACGAGGAAGTGGGCAAAGGAGCA
>NC_046659.1:43798255-43830416 GCF_010883055.1 Belonocnema kinseyi | reverse complement strand
TCTAGTTGTAAATAGAGGATGGCGATGAGGAGAAGGAGGAGGACGAGGAGGAGGAGGAGGAGGAGGAAAAAAAAAAGTTCAGTAATGATGTAGTGAAGACAAGTAGGTACTGAAAATATTAGATTTAATGATTATATTATCTGAATTTTATGTTGCGTGATATTTGAACGTCCAAATAAAAGAAGCGCAACATCTTTAAAATTAAAAATTGAAAAATTAAAAAAAACTTAAAGAAACTGTAGGTAACACCTTCTTTGCGCGTACTAAGTGTATCTCCATTCTTTGTACTGCACTCTACGATGAGCTTCATGAATTCAGTTAAATAAATAAGGATTTCTTACTAATAGAATTGTGAACATATTCTTGTCTCAACTATGTCAACTTAGTAAAAGAAAATTTAGTTTAATTAACGAGAGATCTTTGGTTTACAGAGATTATCAGAGAGAGCACCACAATCAGATTTTCTGCTTTTCTTATAGTTGTAACCACGCTTTTTCTCCTGCTTAATCTTGAACTATACTAAAATCAAGTTAAATAAGCTCTTAAGATACATGTAGAAGAATCAGAAAATAATATAGGGGCGGGGGGGTTGAGGAGGATATGACCATGATTCAGAGTAGGTAAATAGGTTCTGAAAATATTAGATGAAATGATACCTTATACTAAATCTTTGGTTTTATAAGCTGATTTCCTAAACTATAATTCATTCAGGTGAAGGAATCAATAAATACACATACATTTTGAAAATAAAATTTATTTAACTTATTTCGTTACAATAAACGTATGAAAATTATATATAGAATTTTTAAACTGATTGCTTACTTGTACAGTGTTGGTTTCGTTCCTAAATTTTCGTTTACTAAGTTGACATAGTTAAGACAAAAGTATGTTCACGATTCTATTAGTAAGAAATCCTTATCTATTGAACTGAATTCATGATGCTCATCGCAGAGTGCAATACAAAGAATGGAGATACACTTAGTACGCGCAAACAAGGTGTTACCTAGAGTTTCTTCAAGTTTATTTAATTATTTTATTTGCACGTTCAAATGTCACACAACATAAAATACAGATGATATAATCATTAAATCTAATATTTTCAGTACATACTTGTCTTCACTACATCATTACTGAATTTTTCTCCTCCTCCTTTTTCACCTCTATTCTTTCTCGTTCTTTCACATGCATTTTCGATAATTTACTTACCTTGATTTAGGAAAAATCAAGATTTAATATATGAAGCATGGTTACAACTATATGAAAAGCAGCGTAACTGGTGGTCGTGTACTGCATCATAATCTTCATTAACCAAAGACCTCTGCTTAATCAAATTAAGTTTTCATTTACTAAGTTGAGATAGTTGAATCGAAAGCATGTTAATGATTTTGGTAATCAGAAATAATTAGCTGTTGAACTGGATTTATTTAACAAAAATTAAATGTTGGTTCTAAGAAAACAAATAATTATTTTCAACTGTTATATAACAGCATACTTTAATATCGTTGATACTTCACGAACAGCATTATAACATTAAATATTGATTTAAGACTAAAATGTAGTTGATATATGAGTATGGTGATTTATCCAGATCAGCGCAGAATGCAGCATCGAGAGTGGAGATACATCTAGTAGTTAGAAACAAGGCATTATTACCTACAGTTCCTTTAGTTTTTGATGTTGTATGGAAGACACTGTGCTCCTTTATTTTTACATCTGAATCTAATATTTTCAGTAACTGTTGAACTGTAATATTATTGTATCCTCCTCCTCCTTCTCCTCATCGCCATCCTCTATTTGGAATCAGAAGTAAAATCAGCGTATCTGACTGTGGCGCACTCTATGATAATCTTTGTTTACCCAGGATCTCGTTTTAGTGAAAGAAAGTTTCATTTACTAATTTCAAATAGTTGAATCAACTATACTGCTGAATTTATTTTTGTTATTTATGATGCTTTATTTTAATGTTTGAAGTAAGTAAATTTAATTTTTTTTCGCAGATCACTCTATTATGTGAAAGATGATTTCAACGTTTCTTAGTCAACTCTAATATTTATGAAGCTGATTTATTTTATTTTCAAATTGTATTTTCTTCATCTCAAATGTCTGAATTGACATCCTAGCTATGTCAATGCAAAATTCTAAATCTGTTACAGTGATCCATTGTAGAATTAAAATATTTTTTATTACATAGCTCTCTCTATCTCTCTCTTTCCATCTCCTTTTCTCCCTAAACTATACCTGCTGCATATGATTTACCATCTTTATCTATTTATATCCTCCCTTTGTTGCAATTATCTAGAAGGTTCTAAGTTATAAGCGACACGTGATGTATATAATATTGAAAAAACGCAAAAAAGTAATATAACATTAAAAATATCCTTGAAGTTGTTTTCGAAGAAAATTGCGTAGTAGGAATTCGACGACGTCATTGAGAATATTCTGGAAATATAGCATAAACCACTACGTCTATAGAATGTATCGGTAAGGTAGATTTCTATGGTCTCTGAATTTAATTAGCTAGCTAGAAAACAATATATCATCCTCGATTTCTATAAACTGTATTAATTTTTGTATTTTTTAATTTCTATTTGACTAAATTTGGATTTAAAAGTTTCAGAGAGTAGACGTTTACGTGACCACTGTATCATTTTTTCCAATGTTTGATTCACAGTTGCTCTGCATTACATTTTAATATTGCTGAATTATTATTTTTATTTATGTTGCTTTACTGCAAGTACGTAAATTCTAATAAGAACTTTCGTATTATACGTTCTTCATCTCAAAATAGTTGATTCAATACTACTTGGCTATCCAGTATTAATTCTAAATCTGCCACAGTAACCCACTATTCGTAAAAGGATCTCTTAAGAATCTTTTGGCATTGTCCAAGATTCGTGCACAATTTTTTTTATATGATGTAATTCATTTTGATGAGGCATGCTGTGAGATTTGTAACTAGTTTCGAGTCGCTCAATCGCAAAACCTTCTGCAGTCTTGAAAAAATGAAAAATCTCTCTTTGTCTAATTTTTTTAGATGGTTCTCAATTATAATCGACGTATCTAAATACGTTTAAAATATAACGTTTTTGCAGCATAAAAAGTGTAATGTGCAATTGAAAAATAACCTTGAAGTTGTTTACAAATAAAATTGCGTAGTATAATTTCATGATGTCATTAAGAATATTCTGAAAATATAGCACGTACCAGCCACTATAGCTGTATAATATCGGTAAAGTATTTTTTAATTTTTTTATATCACTAGATTTTTTATTTAACAGTTCCAGAAAGTAGATGTTCATGTCATCAATGAATCATTTTGTCCTATGTTTGATTCACAGTTTCCTTACACTAAATTTTATTATGGCTGAATTTATTCTTATCATTCTTCATACTTTATTCCAAGTACGTGAATTCTAACAGAGCTTTAAATTCCATGTTCTTCATCCATAAATAGTTGATTCAGTACTACGAGGCTACCTGGTATTAACTCTAAATCTGTTACAGTAACCCACTATTTTTAAAAGGATCTCTTAAGAATTTATTGGCATTCTTCAAGATTCATGCAAAAATGTTTATACGATGTAATTCATTTTGATGAGACATGCTGCTAGATTTGTAACTGGTTTCGAGTCGCTCAATCGCAAACCTTTCTATCGACTTGTAAATTTTAGAAAATTATTTTTGTGCTGAAACATTTTTTAATACATAGCTCTCTATCTCTCTCTTTCTCCCTAAACTATACATGCTGCATATCATTTACCATCCTTATCTATTTATATCCTCTCTTTGTTGCAATTATCTAGAAGGTTCTAAGTTATGAGCGACACTTGTGGTTTATAATATTGAAAAACGCAAAAATAGAAAGTAATGCAGCATTAAAAATAACCCTGAAGTTGTTTACGAAAAAAATTGCGTAGTAGGAATTCGATGACGCCATTGAGAATATTCTGGAAAAATAGCATAAACTAATCCATCTATAGGATATCGGTAAGGTAGATTTCTATGGTTTCTGAATTAAATTAGCTAGCTAGAAAGTAATATATCATCCTGGATTTCTTTAACCTAAATTAATTTTTCTATTTTTTTAAATTTCTTTTTGACTAAAATTGGATTTAAAAGTTTCGGAAAGTAGATGTTCACGTGACCACTGTATCATTTTTTTCCCAATGTTTGATTCACAGTTGTCTTGCATTACATTTTAATACTGCTGAATTATTTTTGTTCTTTATGTTGCTTTATTTTAATGTTTGAAGTAAGTAAGTTGAATCTTTTTTAGATTATTACTCTGTTATGTGAAAGAGATTTCAACGTTTCTTAGTCAAACTCTAATATTTATAGAGCTGATTTTATTTTATAAATTCTAGCAAGCATTATCAAATTGTATTTTTTTTATCTCAAATAGTTGATTTTACATCCTAGCTATATCATTATCAAAATCTGAAATCTGTTACAGTGATCAACTGTATGTACTCGGACCTCTTAAGAATCTGTTGGTATTTTCAAGTCGCTCAATCGCAAATCCTTCTGCAATATTACAAAATTATTTTTGATTAAAAACAGTTTGTTAATACATAACTCTCTATCTCGCTTTCTCCCTAAACTATACATGCTACATATCATTTGTCATCCTTACCTTTTATTATATCCCCTCTTTGTCAAAATATTCTAGAACCTTCTACATTATAATCCACACGTGCGGATATAATTTGTTAACATCGCAAAAATGTAATGCGTCATTGAAAATAACGTTGAAGCTCTTTGCGATGAAATTGCGGAGTAGAAATTTGATGTTATTAGTTATAGAAGATTCAACATTATAGGAAAAATGTTAACGCTGAATTATATCATCCTTGATTTTCTATAGACTGTATTATATAATATCCTTACTGGATGATTGAAAAAATTCAAATATTTTATTATATTAATTTGTTCCATTTTAAAATTTTTATTTTAAATCTTTAACATTTAAAAGGTAAGAAACTGGCCTTTCTAAATGAGAGCTGAAAAGCGAGCATATATATGTGGATAAAAAAGGATGCGATCTCAGCTCGAATATCGTTTCATGACATAAGGAGCGATAAGCGTCGGGCAGTGTACTCTTGGTATTACTAAACGTCCATGACAGGTCTCGAATTAAATTCATGCTGTCTATAATCTCTCTCTCGAGTCTCGAAATTGTTGTCAGTATCTTGTTACATATACCTCTCCCAGAAGTTGGCGGACCTATCATATGGAAAAGAATGAATACGAAAGCGAACGATTGCGAGCTGTAAAAAGAACTGATCTCTCTATAGAACGATAGCATAGGATAATGAAATGTGTACAGCCTTAGACTGCCGATGTATGAATGCTTCTGCAAGTTTAAACGCTTGTAGCTGTTATCTCTGGTCCTCGCTCGCTGCTTGATACTAAAATAAAGCGACAAGCATCCCTGTGAATATAATCTACCATAAGAAATGATTCTTTATTCTTTTCTGACCTTCAATTAACTTTAGAGATATACTTTTTCAATTCTAATTATTTTTCCTCGCAGATTCTAGACTGCAGAAGCATGTTTTTCACAGGTAGATACTTTTAGTTAAACCATCATCTATCAGAAATTTTCCAATCAAATTAATGAGCAAAGCAGGATGCCATACGTAGCTCTCCATATAAAATTTCACCTATACACCTGCATCTTTTGTGCATTTACCAAACGTCTTATCTGTCAGGAAGCAATAAATCATCCTTGTTTTTCTCATTTAACCTTGACACATGCACGTGATAACCTTGAACCTGTTTACATGAATTTGACTACAGACTATTGCGTAATCGTGACGTCATCAGGATCCTTCGAGAAAGATCTCAAAGCTTAGCACGGACATGAACCCTTTTTTTCCAGAAAATTTAGCACGGATACGAACCAATACAGGTTGAAGTTTCTCAATGCCGGTAAGGTAGGATTCGTGGTCCAGAACCCGCCCTGTCCATCTACTCATAAAGTTGAAATTTTAGGGTCCAGTGACACGATTTATTCACTATACACTGATTTCCTCCGGCGGATGATTTCCATAACATATTTGGAAAGTTCACCAAATTTTGCATCAGAAATTATTAATTTGGAATTTTGTTAAAAAAAGTTTCATAGTCAACAAAGCAGTTGACAAAAGTATTGGAAAAGTGGTATTTGGGGCGTTAATGGTTTCGTGGCAACTTTACCAACAACTCGAATTTCCTTAACAATACCTTTTTTTGCTGTAGGCTTTGACTTTCGTGTTTTTTTTTACAGCAAAGAGCACCTTCATCGCAATAGAAAGAAATAAAAACGTACGTTTCGTTTTTTTTTTATAAAGGCAGTTCTTTTAGAACTAGAAAATGACTTAACGAGAGAAACATTCTTTCCCTGCTTAAATCGCTTCTTTGCTCGTCACGGAATTGCACAATCAATGAATTCGAATAATGCTACGAACTTATTTGAAGCGAGCAATGAATTAAAGGAGCTCTCGAAGCAGTTAATGGATACGATTAAAGGGAATAACGTTCAAAAATGTTTAGAAACTAAGGAAATTAATTGCCATTTGATACCGCCTAGATGTCCTCACTTTAAAGGATTTTTGAAGGCTGTGGTAAAATCCTTTATGCATCATGTCCATGAACAGCTGAAAGCACATTGCTCACCTAGAAACAACTGCATACCTTTGTCGTAGAGATTGAGACATTCCCCAATACCGCTTGAACAGTTAGGATTTGGCTCAACAAAAAAGGCAACATTTCTGGGTTCAAATGCGAAAAGGTTATATAAATGGAATGATCGTTCGTAGCAAGTGACAATCGGTGACTTACTAAACACACATCTTTGTCAGGGCTTTTGTAATTATCAAGGAAGAGAATATTACGATTTGAAATAGAAACTCGCTTATATAATTGAGATTCACCCTGGACCAGATAGAACCCTCTGAGAATTGAAACTCAAGAGTGCATCTGGTACTGCTAGATGTGCTTTAAAAACATTGTATCTACTACCCATCGATTAACTCAAAGATGCCGGTATACTACCTCGTAGAAACTTTTATTTTTTATCTTGATGTAAATTTTATACTTTTTGGTCTGTTGTGTCCTTTGCAAACATTTTTTATCATATATACACACGTAAAGGGTTTCCCATCCCACCGTGCAATCTGAACACAACTCTTTAGCAGATTGTATTAGACATTTTATAATTTAAAGAATTACGTTATCTCAATTAATTTGAGTACCAAATTTTCTTTACTTTACAAATATTGTAATTAGGAGTTTGTGAATTAGCCTCTTCCTTTGATGCTAAGTACGTTCGAAGATACGAGATTATTCCTTCAATTATCATCACAATATCGAAACAAAAGTCCCATATTTCTGTTGTCTCCACCCTCTCATTTTCAACGAAAAAGGTTTACCTTGGGTCCCACGTATTTTCCAAACTTCCCGACGTTTCTTCCTCTTGGAGACTCTCTTTTCCCGCCAGCGATTTAACTTCTCCTTGTACATCCTTCCTCTCAAGAACCTTTATATGTTATTTAATCGCGCGCAGTTATTATAAAAAGCAGATTTCTCCAAATGTAACGGCTATATTAGTTGATAAATGATTTTGTGAATACATTTCCCATTTTTCAATTAAACCAGTTCACACACCAACCAAAAAGATTTGTGTTGTTTTTCGCTAAACTTTGAAGATCCTTTATCAAATTAGTAAAGCAGCGATTTCGCAAGTGTGGTATTCGCGAGGTATTATCATACATCCTTACAGTCGCGTCAGTGACGAGAGTATTACCATTGAAAATGGCACATTTAAGGAAGAAGCTGTCACTATATTGCGCCCTGCTCATGAGATTTCTTCTTGTCGCAGATTTTCACTTTCGATAGGGTGATGTGGTCCATACATATATTCCTAATTGATGTTAAAAATGCAACAAAAGAGTGGGTTTATCATTATAACGAATTCACGGCGCCAGCATTATAAACTTGTAAAATTTTTACAATATAACTTTTGACATTGTTTATGCCATCTTGATGACAGCAAGAATAAAGTGATGTATCTTGCGTAAGATGTTACGTATTCTCACACACGCCTACTAAGAAATACCAAGTCTTTATACATATATTTAGTGACCGAGGTTTTTGTGATACAGTTCACCGCGGTACCTTAACTAAACTTGGAGTTAAATTTTCACTCCTGATGTTGACTGCTCATAAGGTCATGTGTATTTGCGAAACTGTTGCTACTCACAACGTCCTAATTTATTTCTTTTTATGGTTTCTTTAACTATGTTTTAAGGTTTAAATAATGATGTCCCATGAACTGCATGGTATAACACGACTAAAGGACAGTAATTATAAGGGCTCTATATAATTAAGGACTGATTTCGGTTTGTTTCGTTTATTTTTGTTATATGATCTAAGGATGATTGAAGAGGGCGTAATACTTTAAGGGCTATCTTAGACACCTGGCACTACAGAGGACATTAAAGAACCAGCGATGCTCCACGTTCTGTTTTTATGTCTAATTCGCCAGCATAACAAATGGGAGCTCTACAGCTCAGGCCGGAATATTACTATTAGGACTATTGGTACCAGAGGACATACTTTGCAAATGGCAGGACGAATGTGGGCTCCAGATTGTCGCTGATCGGTTTTACCAGAGAGTGAGCAGAATAATGAACCACCAATTAAGCTGATTTCTCTGATCAAGGTGTTTGATATGGAGGATGAAATTAACTATTTGGATAGCTAGCACCCGTAGTAGCTAGCACTGAGGTCCTCTACGACACACTGCCTTTTTTTTATTAAAACTACAATTGACAGAATGTTATCGTCGAAAATTCATCCGTTAGGACCATTCATTGTTAGCTGATCCCACACTGGATTCCAGGAACCATTATCGGTAGAACTTTACCTATTCTTTTCGGTAAGATTCCATGTAATAATTAGATACATGCAGGCAAAGTGGTCGATACGTGGCCGACCTTTGCTTCTGTATGATTCTGGCTTTGTAGTTATGAAATTTATGCAACTTTGAGTATCGTAGCGAAAAATTTTTGATGGAACGTGGTCGGAACGCAATTCGATGACTAAAACGATTCTTAGAGTGAAGTATTTCTTAATTATAGTTTTAATTCTTAAGTGATATTGTGTTTTAATTTTTTTGTTTTTATCGACCTTTTATTGAATGATTTTGTAATTTGCTGTGACTGATTTTTTTTATTGTTGATCGCTATTATCTTTGTCCGATTGTCTCTCATGTGACATGCCCCGATCCATGTACGATTGCTCTTTTGAGTTTCTCTTTTGAGTTACTCCTTTTTCATGAATTTTAATTACCCTTTTGTGGTTTAACTCTTTCGAGGCTCCTTCTCTTCTTTAAGTACGACTGCCCCTATTGAATATGACTGCCCCCTGGAGTTCTGTTCACCCTTTTCGTTACCCTTTTTAAATTTTAATTAAGGCTACGCCATTGAAGATAATGATTTCTTAGAATCTGGTTACCCTTTTTTTAATAATATCTGCCGCCCCTCCTCCTCTATTGATTATCCCATAATTTAGAGCTGATACATAACTTACGTCAATTTCTTTATTTATGATGTAAGGTGTTGATTTTACCCTAAGGAATATAGTATCAAAATTTACGAAATTTAAATTAGACCAAAATCCAAATTAAAAATTCCATTTAACGTCCAATAATTAAATTGATGCAAAATCCTGTTGAACAAAACAAGAATCCAACGACCAAATTTGGACCACAACGAATAAATGAAAACCAAAAAAACCTTATTGTAATCTGAAAAAAAATATATATATAAAATAAAATTTTCGGAAAAAAATAAAAAAGAGGAAAGAAAAATGAGAATTCAGCCAACCACATCCCCTTTCTTCTCTTTCTCTTCCTTTCGTCTTTTTTTTATCACCATCAAATTACAATAAAATAAAAATAAATAACATTTTAAACAATTTTAAATTTTCACTACTAAATATATTTGTCAAAGATGTTTCAAATCATGTTAATATTTTAAAGTCAAGAATTTTAAGAATAAGAAGTGAATTAGAAGTTTGTTTGCAACAAAATGAAATTATTAATCTTTGAAAGCATCAGATTCTTCTCCATCACAGATTTTTAAGCAGCGATGAAAAACATGATAACAAACTTTCAAATTAAATTCATCAGCAAACTAGTGTTCAAGAACAAAGTTTAAATTTACATAGGACATGTTGAGAAAAATAATTTGCATATCAGTTATATTGATCGTAGAATTTCTAAAGGTTTCATGATGACGAAAGAGTTTCTTAGAAGCAACCCTGATCTGGTTTGCATGAATGCTGATAAAGGCAGTATTACTGTTTGCATTAAAAAATCGAATTATATCAGGGATATGGAGAATTTGCTTTCTGATAATGATAATTTTGAATTATTGCATGAAAATCCGTTAAAAAAAGTTAAATGAGACACTTTTAAGATGCTTGACAATTGGAGAAAGAAAGGACTTCTGGGAAAGGATATAAGATGGACTGATATTAACACTGAAGACACAGTTCTTGCAAGATGTTATGGGTTGAGAAAGATTCACAAAGAAAGAAGAAAAAGTATCATTCAAAAATGGGTTCCGGATGACCATGTAATGATTTCTATGGATGTTATTGCAATGTTTCCGAGTATACCCCTTGAATTAGTTAAAAAGGCAATTCTAAATAGGTGGACTAATATAAAAACCCGTACCCGTTTATGTCAAAAAGATTTTATTGAGGCGATAGTTTTTACTATGGAGTCAACTTATTTTAAATTTAATGGATCTTTCTATAGACAGAAGTCTGGTACTCCCATAGGTTCAGTCATTTCTCCGATTTTATCAGAACTAGTGATGGAAGATTTGGAGGTTTTTGTCTTTGGGAAATTAGATTTCGTTTTGCCTTTTTATTTTCGGTTTGTCGACGATACCTTATTATGTGTTCCTCTGGAAAAGTTACAGATTGTCATTGATACTTTTAACAGTTTTCATCCAAAACTTCAATTCACTTATGAAATAGAACAGGATTATAAAATCAGTTTTTTGGACATAGAAGTAATTAAGAGTTGGAATGGTAATATTATTAGCAATTGGTACAGAAAAAGTACATATTCAGGTAGAATTTTACATTTTCTTTCTACGCATCCGTTTCAAAACAAAATTTCAGTAATTAAAAACTTAGTTGACAGACCTTTAGGTTTGTCCCATTATTTATTTCACACAAGAAATTTGAATATTGTTAGGAATATCCTTTTTCTGAATCATTACCCAAAGAAGTTAATTGAGAAACATATTGCAATTAGAGTTCAACAAATTAAAAACAAGGACATTAATAATTTGCTTGTAGATAATCAGAAAGAGTTAATGGAATATGGTTCGTTTAATACTTTTGTTCTTCCATTTTTTGGTCAAATTTCTAAAACTATTGAACTCATGTTAAAAAAATTTTTAATTCATACTATTTGCCGCATTCCATATAAAATGGATTCGGTGATAAATTTTTACAAGGATTCTTTGGATAATTTAGAAAAGGGTGGTGTTGTCTATAAGATCACTTGCAGGATCTGTGGGATGAATTACGTGGGACAAACTGGCAGACTTCTTAATACTAGGATAGAGGAGCACAAAAGTGATGTTCGTTTGGGACGCTGTTATAAAAGTGTTCTTGCCCGACATACAAAGGCATTTGCTGATGTTGACCATGAATTTGACTGGAATAATGTTCAAATTTTGCATAGTGAAAGTAATGAGAGAAAGAGGGAATTCATGGAAATGCTTTATATTAAAAAACAAAAAAGTTATCTATTAATTTAGAAACCGATTTGGATGGGTTGAACAAAAGTTATGCTAATATGATTAATTACACATAACGTAGCTGTTTCATGAATTCTGTTTTTCTTTTACTTTCTCTATTTCTGATGTAATTGTGACAGATATTTATATTGTCTTTACAGCAGATTGGCCTACTGACCCTCATTTGATTCTCAGGTATCAAAGAGAGAGCACCTGTTCGTGGGTGCTGTCAATTTCTACCACTTAAAATTTTCTTGCCTTGATAAGGGTACTGTACGAGTACCGAAACGTTGGTAATGCAAATTTATTTATTTATGTTTTTTATTTTTATTGTAATTTGATGGTCATAAAAATAAAAAACACGAAAGAAGGAAAAAGAGAAGAAAGGGGATGTGGTTGGCTGCCTTCTAATTTTTCTTTTCTCTTTTTTATTTTTTACCGAAAATTTTATTTTATATTTTTTTTCAGATTACAATAGGGTTTTTTTTGGTTTTCATTTATTCGTTGTGGTCCAAATTTGGTCGTTGGATTCTTGTTTTGTTTAACAGCATTTTGCATAAATATAGTAACATTCTTACAATGGCGCACAACGCGAAATGAAATAAAAAAATACCTCAGAACAGTTGACGGATAATGAATTTTTGGAATAATTTTGAATTTCAAATATGAGAATTTTATGATTTCCTACTGGGTGAATTTTGGAAACAATATTTGGCTAGATTTAAAACAGGAGTCTAGAAAGTTGAAAATTATTTAGTTCAAATTTATTTTTCCACAACCTGCAATAAAGGAGGAGGGTCAATAAGGCCGGTTTTTGGGCCATCCACAGATTGGCCTCAAACATGTTTTATTATATTCACCTAACCAGGTCTCATAACCCCTTAAAAGAATTTTTCCTGAGAGTGATCTGATTTCAAGATATAGTCATTTTTAAGTTCGTATTTTACATGGGTTTTCGCACTTTCATTCAAATCATGCTAAGTTTCACATTGTTAGTATTGCTCACGCAAGATCATACTTGGCCAAAAACTGCGCACGCATATGCGTTACAACATATGTTAAAGCCATCATTTTTTTGAGGTACTTGGCCTTCAAAATAGGGCTTATTTTTATACTTTATGAAAAACCGAGCGTATTATTTTAAGGTATTAATTTACTGTTATTAATTTATTATTTTTAAGTTATTTTTCTTAAGAAACATTTACTGCCGGTCTTAGCCACTTTGACGCCCTTGGGCAAAGAGGAGTGAGATTAAAATCAACCAAAGTCAGTGGAATAGGAAACAAAACACTATCGTTCATGTGCGACTGCCGCTTCGCTACGTTCAACTGTTTTCCCCCTTCACATGGTATTCGCGTTTGTTGCCGATGCTTTTAGCTATATTCTCCTTCATTCTTCTTCCACGTTTCGACCTGTTAAAGAGTTCTTATCCACTGTATGTGATATTACTGCGTACATACATCTGTTCCAGATTATTTTATTGTAGTCTTATTTTATCAGTATCGACTAGTTTCATAGCGATTGTAAGTTTTTGCACAGGTACTTCATAGGCATGCGAGGCTACACTTTTTTTAAAATCCTTATTATTTAATAGTTCTGTACATCAGTCTCAGATTCTCTTTATTTTTCCAGGTGAAATAATTACTTGCGAATTAAGTTTTAATAACCACTTATTATGCCGAAAAAACAGTGTTCTTGTTGCGGCAAATTCTTAAAACCAAAGAGTCATCTCTCAGTAGTTCAGTATGAACGGGCATTATATGTTCTTAAAACTGCTTTTAATAGCAAGCCACCTCTGATTTTACTCACATGAACGCTGAGTCAATTTCTAAGCTTCTGAATGATTTGCGTGAGGAGGCAAGAAAAACAGGGTTGAATTTTGATGATCCATCTGCGCTTGAGGATAAAGATTATTATAGGCTCACCGGTTTGACGAAAAATCAATTTAGTGACGTTGCACAGTACTTGTAAATTGAAGAGCGTTCGACAAAAGGTCGTATTGTGCGTTTGCGCCTTGCATTATTGTTGATCAAGTTGCGCACAGGTCTTTCCAATGCGATTTTATCAACTATTTTTGGCATAGAAAAACGAAGAGTTGGCAGAGAATTTAAGGCAGCAAGGAAAGCTCTGATGTCCTCCTTTGTACCTCATCATCTTGGTATAGGTCACATATCACCTAAGTCAGTCATTAAGGACCATACTACATCAACGGTAAAAACGCTATTCGCAAATGGAGAAGATGTATGTATCCTTGTAGCTGATCGTACATACATGTTTATCCAAAAGAGTAGCAATTACTCTTTTCAAAGGCGGACTTATTCTATGCATAAAGGAAGGAATCTGGTCAAGCTCAGGATGTTAGTAACGACGACAGGATATATATTGGATGTTTTCGTTCCGTATTTTGTTTATGGCAAGAACAACGACGCTAGTATCTTTGAAAGTCTTTTAAAACAAGATTCAATAAAACTGCGTACATGGATGCCCTCAAACTCTGTTATCGTTGCCGATCGCGGTTTTCGGGGCTGCCCGAAGTTTTTAGAAGATCTTGGATTCGTTTCCAAAATGCCTCATTTTCTTCAAAAAGGATCACAGCTCACTACGATTGAAGCAAACGAATCAAGGCTTGTTACTAAAGTCCGATGGGTGGTTGAAGCAGTCAATGGGTTGATAAAAACTTGGAGAGCCTTAAGTGATGTTTTTCCAAATAGTCAAATCCCGTACATCGGCGATTGTGTCAGAATAGTCTGTGCCCTTTGTAATGCTTTCCGACCTCCTAGAATTCATGATAATTCCGATGATCATCTGATCGCTGAACGAATGTTGCGATTGGCTTCGCAGCCTAATCGCCTGCAAGAGCGAGCAGAAAAGGAAAACTGGGCAAAAAGGAGGGCATCGTGGCTTCCTATAACGCAAGAGACACTAGCTGATTTTCCAAGGTTAACTCTTGATGAATTGCGATACACCACACTCGGAGTATATCGGCTGAAGCAAGCCCAATCGTATACCGAGGAACATTTATCAGATTTATCAGAACATTTATCAGAGATTATCTCGTTTTTTATAACGACGATCAGAATCTTTTGAGGGATCGACGTCATCATTTAGATCACTAGACAAACGCGAAATGTCGATTTTTACGAACATTATTTTTACTCAGTCAACTCGTTTATAACTCGTTTATTCTCACCGATATACCGAGAAACGTTTTGAAAATGAGAATAGTGATTCTATTATACGAGCACGTTGCTGAGGTCGAATCGAATGAACAAAGCCTTACTTCCTTTACTGAGGAAAAGGAAGTAAGTGTCGACTGTCGTTACTTGTTGCCTCGATATCACCTAACCATACAACCACGAATGGTATATAGTCTCTCTCGCCTAAAATAGCCAGCTCTATCGGCAAACAATGGCTTTTTTATACAGCTCCCCTCTACCGGGAATCCTCGCTCTACATAATTGCTTCACTGCTTCCTTTAGCCGCGTAATCCTCTCTTTTCGGAGTTTCCTCTTTCCACTTTTTTTACTTCCTCTTCACCATCCTTTTCATCTTGTTACACTCCCTATCGAATCAAGGCTTCGCCATACCTTACATCCTATTTTTAAATACTTTTTTTGCAGATACCCTTTCACTTTCTCTTTGAAATCCTCCCATATATCATCCACCGACTCCCCATTAAAGCTTACCTTCCTTAATTGCTCCTGATACTTCTCTATCGCCTTCCCCGTCTAGCTCACCCTCTCCTTTATCGACACTTCTTCCTTACCTTACGTTCCCCGGTCTTCTTCCTTATTCACAACTCTTATGGCTATTGGACTGATTATACCCTTCCTTCCACGAAGAATTTCTTATCTTCTATCACCCTTGTATATTCATGACCACATAGTCAATAATTGATACCCCCAACTTACGTCCCTGACCTGTGAATGCAAGTGTTTCGCCATTTCTTAAATCCTTTTTATCTCATCATTATTGTACACGGTCAGAAAGTCGCACGTTGTCCCTCCTATCTTTACTGCTCTTAGTTGCTCTCTCCCCCTTTCTCTCCCTTAAAATGCTCCAATACTACGAAAACCACCCTTATCTCCCTCGAAGACCCACACTCCTGACTACCAAACTCCCCTCATCCCTTGCGAACCTAACCTGACTTTTTCTATTTACCTAAATCCCACCTCAAATCTACGATAAAAATTAAATTTATCACTCAAATTCACCCTTCGCAATCCTACATACCTCCTAGGCATCTACCCACACACTCCACGCACACCTTCCACACAAATTCCATAAAATCCTCTTAATACCTGTCAGCGAACAAATTCTCATCACCGCCACGAACATGCAAGTCGTACTTATGTTTCCTGTAACATTAACGAAAAGGAACGCGAAGCTATTGAAGGATAGTGCTTTAATTGTAAAGTGACACATAGAATCATATGTTTTCGTTCCTATGTTGCAGCAATTATTATTTAATTAGGCAGCGAAATTCATTTCGATGAAATAAACGAAAACGAATTCAAACTCGAAATAGAATATGATGATGCAACATTTGGCAGATAATGATGGCACTAGTTATTCATCAAAAGAGTAATTTCGATGTCTAGCAAATAGATACATCTTTAGGATCAAAGTAGCTTTGAAAATTAAACATTCCAAAATTTTACTACATATCGCATCGATATCAAAAGTTTAATTGGCAGCTTCTCACGTATTTTTTTTCGTAGATTGCGAAAATTAAAGAATTAATTTGTTAAAGTAGTTTCTGAGAATAGTTATTTTGGAAAAAAAATTATTTTCTTACATAATTCAGAAACTAATCATTAGCGAGATCCCAGGTAGTATAGGTTTACATTATAACCTATAAATGTCCACTCAACCTTTTAACTGAAAAAATTAGTAATATGGTATTATTTTAGTAGTAAGGTTTGCAACAAGGAAGGTCGTTGAGTGTCTTCCTTTCGTTTGAAATCAGTTTCGGTATAAAGTCAGTGTACGTATATTTGGTATTTTTATCTTTATCTCAGTTTTACGACAACGTATGTCTGGAATGTATTTAACTGTGTGATACTAAAATTAAAGAATAGGTTAGAAGATTTAAAAGTGATCGTACTTCAGAGGAAACTAACTTTCCAAAAATTATTGTCTAGGATATTCTGAGCCAAAATTTGGGTAAAGTGATGATCTGGGCCATTCGACATACCTTCATCCATCGTAGGTTTTTCATCAGTTTCTTTTAAAATTCGAACGTACAGAACTTCGGTAACCCCGTACAATATTGACATTATTGCCTGTGAGTTCAGGCTCTTTTATAAATTAAAGTATCATCAAAAAGGAAAACGACTTTAAGACGAAAATGGAGAAAATAAATAAGAATGTGACAAAGCAGCTGTTAGCTATTTCGAAAAGTTACTTTAAGGAATGTTTCCGAAAGTACGGGGCCGCTCGAAGAAGGTTATTGCTGACAAAGTGGAGTGCTTTAAAGTGTATATCCTCCTGGTACACCACAAGCTGGGATACAATTAACTGCGATAATTCCACTGTTTTGAGATGATTTAATAATTAAACTGTTTAAAACCGTCGTTAAAGGAACTATAGGTTTGCTCAACCCCAAAACCTTAGATTTAAAATCGTGTAAGGTTATTATTTTTATTTATCCATTGCGAATGTATGCACTTATTGACTAATTATTATTTCTTGCATATTTTTATTGAAGCTCAATTTTTGTTACAGAAATTTTTAAACATTCAACTTTACCCGACTTGAACTTCTCATTCGATCTTACATTTACAAAAACTTTAAGGCTTGCGAGTTTAATGCGTGTTCGAAGGTTCGATTGGTGTTTTCCAGGCTAAACATGGATTATTAAGTAACAGGGAGGGTCTGTAGATTAAATGCAGGCTTTATGGTCAAGCGTCAGCTCGCGAACATGACCAGACCCGAAAATATGCTTAGAGTCTGAACGCGTTCAAATGTTGCACACCCTTGCAGGTAACTGTCTACGACTCAAAACAGTGTTTTTCAATCTATAATTTTTACATTCTCGTCGCTGAAGTGTATTAGATTTGTGTAAAATTTGACCCCCCAGTTTTTGTCACATGTATTTACGTTTTGAGACCCCCTGAATCCAAAAAACAGGTTTTTACGAATTTGTCTGCTCATCTGTGTGTCTGCGTGTGTCTGTAGATTTTTAGTTTGTCAGCACGATAACTTTCGAAAGAATTGACAGATTGCATTGACGTTGGTATATTCTTTAAGTGTCCTAAAATAAAGCTTAAGTTCGTTAGCAAGTCATTTTGGATAAAAAGTCAAAAAGTGAGCGTATTTTGAACATTTTTGAGACCACTTTTTTAATTCAAAAATTTTCTGTACGGATCTTCATATTATTCAAAAAGACAAACAATTTATCCTAATGACTTTTTTTATAAACCCAAAATTTACCAGAGATATAGCATTTACAACATTCCAAAAAAACACACGAAAATCAACGTTTTAAGCCAAATAACGCACGATATGAAAAAAATTTATTGAGCCTGATTTTTGAAGTAGGGTTTCAATTTTTTTATAAATAAACAAATATGACGGAAAAAATTACCATTTCTTCTATTTGACGTTCCCGGTGTTCGTCAATAACAGAAAAATGGTTAAATTCGCTTTAGTTGAATAGAGTTACATTAGTTAAGGATATTCCAATATTAGACAATTAAAAAAAAATTGTATAAACAAATTATTTTTTGTAAAAATTTTTCTTACAGTTTTCCACAAATATTAGTTTTTCAAGTAATATTGCAAGAGATTTGAATGAAAACAATATTATATAATAAAATTTCTCTCATGATTATAATTGTTGATATTATGAACAAAGTTAATGTACAATTGCAGTATACAGGCATTTTTCGACCAGAAATATTCGTTGTTTTCGATGTAAATTTTTTTTTATGACCGAAATATTTGATGATTTCATCGAAATTTGTGATTAGTTGATTAATCTTATGATTGTTTAAACAAATTTAATAAACAAATGCATTATTAGGGCATTTGTCGTCAGAAAAATTGGGTTTTTTCAATGCCAATCTATTCAGTTGGGAACTTTATGAAAATTTCAGCAACATTCATAACAAGTTGATAAATTTTATGATTTCCTCAAACAACTTTAATCAACAAAAGCATTTATCAGGTATTTGTAAATGTTCAATTGTAATGCGATGTTTGAGACTCCTTTCAGAAGGTTGTATAGAGATGAAATTTAGATTTGAAACCGAGGGGCTATTCACTCTGAAGTCAAACGTTTCGAACGTAAGAATTTTGTGTGAAGTCCTTACGAAATCAGGTGATGCTACGAAAATCATGAAATCGTAATTTTTAAGTCATTTTAGCTATGACTAAGTCAGTAAAACTATGTTAGAAGTCGTAAAGATAAGATGAGAGTCGTCATACAATGTAGTGAGTCAGCAAACGTGAACGTAGCGTGGCAGAGTGGTCAGAAATCCTAAAAGCTGGTCATAATACGAAAAAATTTTTTTTTGGAGATTTAGTCAAAGATTCAAATAAGTTCAGTAGTACCCCTAGCATCGTTTGGGAACGATATCTAAGGACACGTGCTCGTCTCAGCCTGTTTCTTCCTTTCTTGTGAATAATGCAATAATAAATAAACTTTTATAATTTCAATTTTATTATGACTTTTATAATTTATTTAATAGTGCGTCAAAGGAAGATGTAAGCCACCCATACTCAATTTGAAAGAAATTTTGAGAAAAAAACAAGAATTAATTGTATAAACAATAACATAAAGCTTTTAGCAGAATTTACTACCCCTCTAAATCATTTAATATTATGCATAACTCAGAAAATATGATTTTGAATGAGTTTTTGGGAAAGTAATTATTTAAACAAATTATATTTGTTGAAACTATTAAAAAATTGTTAATTTATTCTCTCTACATACTATACACTCAGAAACATAATTGTTTGTATTCTATTTTATAGCATTCTTTTATTTATCAGAAAAAACTGCTTTGTCAATGAAATATGGTTTAAATAGATAGAAATTTATTAAAGATTAAAATAAATGTATTAGAGTTGTGTAATTATTTAACAAAAAGTATCATGGGATACCAATTTGAAAAAAGTGGGCATCTGTGGCTCAATTTTTATAAATTTTAAAATTTAAAGTGTATAATTGTTTGAATAATTGCATAATGTTTTTAGAAATTTTTACTACTTCGAACAATGACCAACAATTACAGTTCAATCAGAAATACGACTATTTTTTACATTTTTTGGGAATAAATAATGTTTGAAATAATTGACGTATAATTCGCATAAAAAAGTCGACAGGAATTGCTAAAAAGTAACAATATATAATTTGTCAAAATGTAGTGTGGAATTTTTGAGACATATTTGGAGCGCTGCAGGGATGGTGAGGGTGGGTTGGAAATAAAAGTTATATTGGCGTGGTTTTATTTCGTAGACACTCCTTTTCAATCCCTAAAAAGTTTGGTACGTTTCGATAAAACCCTGGAACATGAGATCAATTTTTCTAAAATTCATAATTTACCCATATTAATTGAAAGGGATTTTGAATTGTACGGTGGAACGTTTTAATATTCGAATTTCGAAAAAAATTACGAATTTTCTTTTTTCGGAAATGAAAACTATCAGGGGAGGGGGTGGGATATCTTGCCTTTTAGCTCAAAAATCGTTTTCGGGGCCACCCTAATAGACACGTTTCTATTTCTGAAATAAATACTATTAAAATGAGGAAATAAAATTTTGAGATAAGATCGTTTCAACCCCCCTAATTAATCTATGATAGATATATTGCAAATTATTTTTGCTTTTTTCGTTAATACTTTGCTTCCTCATAGGCAAAAAATAAATCCGGTTCTACTAGTAATCATAAAATGAAAAGATATAATTGTCAGGTTAGAGCTTACAAGAAATTATTACTGAAATCTACGTTGACATTTGAAACCTAACTAGCATCTGAATCCTCATATGTTGAAATTAAATTCTTATTATCCATCAGTTTATCACCATTCTCGATTTCATCAATATCTCGACCCTCTAAAAACTCTGGAACTTGCATTTCGGGTTTCATTTTATTTATTTATTTTCATCATCTGCATTACAAGCTACGTAATGTACAATATATATAATCAATCACATAGACTAAAATCTATACAATTTTTTTAATTGCCGCTAAAATAGGATGCTTTCAAACTCGTGGAGTAGTACTAGGCTTTGGCATATTGTTAATTGTATTTTAAACTCAACTTAGATAATAACCAGGAATTTTATCAAAAATAAAACACTGTATTTGATAGCAAGGCAATTTCCCTACATTGGAACTAGGTGACGTTGCAATACCTGAACCGGTCTGGCTCGGGTCTGGGCCATGGAATTATCCCGATCTTGGCCCATACATATTCAATCTACCAGAGCCAGATCGGTAATTGGGAAAATATATGTCGATTTCTGCACGGAATAGGGTGGTCGTTTTAAAAAATTTTTTTGTCTCGCCCCCCCCCCCATATTTTGTTTGAATGACCAAAAAAATGATCTGAAGAAAAAGAATGTTTCATTTGCAATATGGCGGATCCCTAAATTTGATCAAAAATTACAATTTCTACAATTAATAACAAAATATCGTCGAATTCTAACAAGAGGCAGATTTATTTTCTATAAAGCATGTGATGATAAACATAATTAACAATTTAAAAAAAAAACAGATGGCCGCCCAAATTTTGTTTTTCACTCATTATTTCTTTGTTTTCAAAACATGTCTATCTTACGCTTTGCGTTCGGTGCGAGTATGTTCTTCTTGTTCAAACCACTGAATATATTTTTGATTTCAAATAAAAAAAAGATTTATTCACTTAAGGCTGTATTGGTCTTAAGGAACACATTATCCCTGCTGGAAAAAAGGAAAGAATCGGAAAGGCCTCTTTGGAAAGATTCAGAAAGGTTTCGGAAACAATAATTGAACTTCATTTATGAATGTGTATGTGTGTGTAATAGTTCTAAATTTGAACTTTTTTTTCTAAAACATGATAGTTTTCACCGAAAAGCAAACTCTTAACGATAAATTCAAGGAAAGCAAACAGTTCAAACATGTAGAATGTTTAAAAATTGAAGTTTTGTAAAACACAATGTCTGAAAAAAATATTATAAGAAAACTTTAAAATCTTACTAATCATAGAAATAAAAAATTAAAGGGGCCATATCTGGGCCAGATCGCGCCCCCATTTTGGATGCCCAGATCTGGGCCCTGTCGGGTAGGGCGTTTTATTTACGGTCTGGCGCTAGACAGAATACCATAACGGGGCCACATTTTTCCCGATCGGGGCCCGAACGGCGCCCCAGTAAAATTTCTGCACGGGATTAGGACACTGCGTCATTTATTCGGAAACAATTAGGAAAGGTTTAGCAAGAAGTAAATCGAGTGGGACACTTCGCAAAAGTTCGGAAAGGCATCGGGAAGCTTCGAAAAGAAAAAGTGTTTGGAAAGAAAGGGAAGCAAAGTTCACATAGAAATCGGAAAGGATCGGAGAGGTACTTTCTTTCTGGTTCTTTCAGATTCTTGAAATAGGGATCATCATAATATTCGCTATCTATTTTCGGCGCTCACTGCATAATATATACACATAAATAGTTAAAAGGACGATTAAAAAATTATATTGTTGATTTACAATTGGACCTTCAAAAAAAGGTTTGACGGCAGTTTTATTTGACTTTTTAAAAGCACAAATTCTCCTGTTTTGACTTTTTTTCATACTTCGATGTATTTCGCTCAAAAATAAGAGTAAAAATATTCCAATATATTTCTTAATACATAAAAAAAGTATTCCTCCTACCCAAAAAAGGTTTCGAGGATAGTTTATAGGTCTTCTTAAAAGCAACAGTTTTGATATCATAATTGTTTGTCGTATCTTGCGTTATTTGGTCCAAAATATGAATGTTTGATTTTTCGACAAAATTAAAAAAGTTTCTATCACAATCTTGT
This sequence comes from Belonocnema kinseyi, assembly GCF_010883055.1. NCBI lineage: Eukaryota > Metazoa > Arthropoda > Insecta > Hymenoptera > Cynipidae > Belonocnema > Belonocnema kinseyi. The sequence continues at coordinate 43,807,613 of NC_046659.1, read as the reverse complement.
AGGGCTTTTAGGAAGCAAAGTTTTTCTTTTCTTGACTTTTGTCCATATCGTACTTTTTAGCTTAACATTGTTATGTTCGTCTCCTTTTTGAGTTTTGTAAATTATATGACTGATAATTTTGTTTTTATTGAAAAAAAATCATTATGTTAAATTGCTAAACTTTCTGACTAGTACGAACAGACGTACATATCATTTTTAAATTTTGAGAAAAATGGTCCCAGAAATGTTTAAAATGCTGTATCATTTAAAATTGATATCCAAATTGACTGGTTCACGGAATCTTTCCTCCCTTACAGGCCATAAAACAATATGCCAAAGGTCATTTCAATCGTACAATTCCTTTGAAAGTGATCGTGTTTACGGACGACGGCAACGACGACAACGGTATGCAGAAACTGAAGTAAAATCCATTTTTTCTCAATCAGTGAATCCGAATACGTCGAGATTTAATGAAATGTGCAAAAATCGATTTTTGCATCAAACCAATACCTTCTCATTTAAATGAGAATGTAAAAATACATATTTACACTTCGAAAATCGCGGGTATACAATAGACATAGGCACTAGAGATCTTTTAGGGAGAGTTGAGACACGTTTCTCCCGTCAATAGTTGGCGCTGTACCGGAATTCTTTTGTTTATGAAATTTTTGCAGTATATGTGTCTTAAAGTGAATATTATTTTTCCCTAACCTTAATAAATAACCTCCCCAATAATTTATAAGTTTCTTGTTTGAGTGTTATCTCTATTCTGTATCAAATCCTCTTAAAAATAAAATTGGGATTTGAAAATAGCGCCAACTCATGCCAATCAAAACTCATAAAAGTTTAACTAGTATTCCGTGTCTTAACTCTCCCATGAGGATCTCTAATAGGTACCTATCGCCATCAAAGGGAGAAATGCTCAATTATTATTTTTTTTCTAATTTCTTAAAATAAAGTAAAATACTCCCAGTTATGTGGGTTGAGCTTGTATTTCCATGTATTTATTTCAATAAATTTATTGTTGTATTCATTTCTTTTCAACGGGTCTGCGTGTGTGTAATTTTAAAAATTGCGCCAACGTCGGTGAACCAGAACTTAAAATGGCGGCATCCTACAAGATTGCCACACTGTCCTTGGACACTTTGTAGGAATGCTCAAACGTCGGCGCCATCACCGTCGTACCTCTGAAATAGATCTCGCGACCACGCGGATTTCTCTTGGAGAAAGTTTTGACAAAGTTTACTGATGACAAAAATATTGTAAACAGAAATGAAGATGATTATGTTCATGAAAACTTCAGCTCTTCTTACTGCACTAAATATAGTTACAAAATTATTACTTATGAAATAAAAAAGAATTTCATATTCAAAAGTATCTTCCTGACATTACAAAAAATTGGCGAAGTTAATAATTTTATATTTGATGCAACTCTCTGAATTTTCTGTCAAAATTACCTGCTTTTCATTTTTCCAATTGCAAGTAATTTTGACAGCAACTTTGAAAAAAAAGAATAATTTGCTGTCAATAATTATTACTTTTGAAACAATTGCATTACAGTATTTTTGCCTGCAAGTTCCAAACAGTTTCGTGCTGTCAATAATTTTATTTTGTATTCATACTTTAAATCATGGTAGCAAAAAAATTGAAAGCGTTCAAAATTCATTACTTTTGCTTCGTAAGTCTGTTGGCAAAACTACACGTTTACAATCTAGCGGTGTAGAATTAACGTTAACTCAATGATTGTGCTTGAGTTTTAAGCATTTGAAGGGGAAAGCGTCAGTTCTACGCCGCTAGATTGTAAATGTGTAATTTTTCCAACTGACTTACGAAGCAAAAGTAATGACTTGTGAACGTTTTCAATTTTTTGTTAACATGCCTTGAATACTGTGATGCAATTTTTTCGAAAGAAAGAATTATTGACAGCAAATTATTCTTTTTTTTTTCAAAGTTGATGTCAAAATTAATTGAAATTAAATAAATGGAAAGCAGATAATTTTGACAGCAAATTCAGCGAGTTGTATTCTTTGTTGTCAGGAAGATATTTGTGAATACGAAACTAATTTTTATTCCATAAGTAATAATTTTATAACTATATTTAGTGCAGAAAGCAGAGCTGAAGTTTTCATGAACATAATCATCTCCAATTATGTTCACAATATTTTCGTCCTACGTCACCTGGTGGCTAAATTTGGCACTAGAATAACGGGGTCGTTTTTAAAAGGCTGTGTGCGATTCCCGTGATATTTAGAGTAGAATATAGATATATTCTTGTAATGCTACGATATAAATGATCAAATTAAAAAATGTCCGATAATACAGAAATAGACGACCCAGGTACGAAATTCAGTCCGAGGAAAAGCAAAAGCAAAACATTTGGTTCTGTTTTCGGATGTTCAAGCAAGGCTAGCAAAAGCCTAGATGTTAGGATTCATCAATGGCAAGATGTTCTGAAACTGGAGAAAAAGGTAACCTCGAACATGTATGTTTGTTTTCTGCATTTTAAAAGTGAGGATTACTCGTTTCGAATAGGTAAATTCACATTGATTTATAGAGCAAAATATATTTTCGAATATTTTGAATTTATTATTAATTTGAATATAGCATTTGAGTCATCTTGATTGTAAATAATTTTCTTTTATAAACTCAAAAATTTGATAGGAACCAATTACAAGTTCTCCAAAATACATGAAGTAAAATAGTTTTTATGTTTTATATATATCGAAAATATTTTCAAAATTGAGTTTTGCCTGGCTGAAGGTTTTTCAAAAACTGCCAAGAAAATATTAATATTATTGTTAGAGTGATTGATTTCCTTCTTTCTACATAAAGAAGCAAGCTCAATTATGATCCGAAAATGTATTTTTTGTAGATTTCAGTGCAAGGAAAAGGTACCTAAAACTGGTACAGAAAACTAGAAGATTGTAAACAAAAAGAAATTAGCTTTATGCTCGTTTGATTATCCGCCTGTTTTCCATAAAAATGCGTGTCCAGCATGTAACACCTTTTCTTCTTTTACAAAATTTTTACACGAAGGAGTGGCTAACGTAAATTTACAAATTTCAGCAACTTTACCGGTTGTCAGTGTGGGTCGCGTTGCCTTCCTCTGGAAAACCTTCTATTCAGCCTGAGGCTTGATGTTTGCCTCGTGGGGGGAGACTGGTTCCTCACTGTCATACGTCGGTCCGATTTCTTATAACATTGCAAACCCGTCGTATTGATGGTCCTCCTCGAGCCTCGCGATTTCGTATTCTAGGCTGTCCAATTTGCCGGTCGCTCGATTGAACTAATACTGAGCGACTGTTCGCTGCTAGCCGTTGCGGTCGACGACTGGTCGTGATGGTAGGGGGCCTGATGGTGGGGGTCCCCCCAATAGGGAATCAGGTCCTTTACATCTATGTGTCGAACGTATTTTCCTTTTTCGCTCTTTAGGTCGAATATGACGTTGGAAATTTTCTTTTCCATAGTAAATGGGCCTTGGAATTTTTCAGCGAGTTTAGCATTAAAATATCCGATTTTGTTTGACAGATAGTGCGTCTTTTTGAGAACCTTGTCACCGATTCGAGGAGCCCATTTTCTGGGTTTATAATTGTAGTGCCCTTGCTGCTTTTGGAAGCTTTGTGCTATTTGTCTCCAAGCGATTTCGGCTGCAGACTGCAGTTTTTCAAGGCGGTGTTGATGTTCTTCTCTTGCAGGGAGAGCTGTTTTGTCTGTTAGACTGCCTGACGTGCGTAGTTCTCTTCCGTAATTCAAGTAGGCCGGCGAGAATCCTGCCAATTCACTGATTGCCGTATTGTAGGTGAACTGAAGCTCTGGGAGAAAATGATCCCATGTCCTCTGAGTTTTTTTTATGTTTTGCGCGATCACGGTCTTTATAAATCTATTTGCCCGTTCAACAGGGTCGCCCTGCGGTAAATGCGGAGGTGTGTGGCGGTGTGTGATGTGCATATCCTGTAACAGGCTTTTTACTTATTTGCCTACAAATTGTCGGCCGTTTTCAGAGACTATTGTTGTAGGGCATCCGTGACCAAGGAAGATTTGGTCTTTAATGCCACTGGCTATTGCCAGACTGGTTTCTTTCCTTAATGGGCGAATCTCCACCCATTTAGTGAAGCGGTCTTGCATGACAAGGAGTCAGTTGCTTCCAGCGGGTGATCTGGGTAACGGGCCAATGAGAACGATAGAGACAATATCCCATGGTCCCTCGACATCAGTGATGTGCATGGTTCCAGCTGGGACCTGATGTGAGGCCTTTAATTTTTGGCAGCTCTTGCAGTTCCGGACAAGCTGAGTGGCCATTCTCAGCATTCCTGGCCAGTAATGATGTCTGGAAGGCGAGATAAAGTTTTGGCCACTCCTAGGTGTCTTGATTTAAGGTCGCCGTGGACTTTCTTCAAGACCCGGAGTTGATCGGAGCGTGAAACACAAATTTTCCATTGCTTTCCCTGAACGTAGTCGCTAAAGTCCAGGGTATATGGCGGCATAAATGGTTGATCCGGATGCAGTACTCTTGATTTTCGGCTGGGTTGTCCAAGACAGATTTGTATTTTCTGTCGTACCAATCATTGTCCTCTTTTTTACGGACGGCGCACGTCTCGTAAGGCTGCCTGGAGAGCGTATCAGCGATGACGTTGTCGGCTCCTCGGCGGTATTTTATGTAGAAATCCCACTGGCTAAGTTCCATGGCCCATCTTTCTAAGCGTCCTGAAAGATTATCGATTTGGTTGAGCCATTTTAGTGAGATGTGGTCGGTAAGGACCGTAAGATGGTAACCTTCGAGGTAATCTCGCATTTTCCAAATGCCCCATTTGACGGAATTCTAGTTCGGTGGCCGAATAGTTGCTCTCTGTTTTGTTAACGGCGCCGCTAGCATATGCGATTGCTCGTTCGGTATTTCCTTCTGACTGCATTAGAACGGCTCTAAGTCCTTCCTTGCTAGCTTCGGTATGGAGGATGAATTCCTTTGTTCAGTCAAGAGAGGCAAGGAATGTAACGGAAGTGAATCGCCTTTTGAGTTCTTCGAATGACTGTTGATGTTTGTCCGTCCATTGCCATTGGGCCTTTTTTAGGAGCTGATGGAGCGATGCTGCAACTCGTGCTACGTCTGTTATGAAACAGCGGTACCAAGAAATCAGTCCCAAAAATCTTCTGGCCTCTTTAATGTTTTTCGGCGGTGTGAGGTTATCGATTCCTGCGACTTTATCTAGGTCGGTATAAAATGCTTTTTCGTCGACAATGTGGCCAAGATATTTCAATTAAGACCTAAAAAAAGTAACTTTTCTGGGTTGGGCCTTAACTTGACCTCGTGTAGTCTGTCGAAAATTGTCTTCATAACTTTGATGCGATCTTCAAAGGTCTGAGTACAGATGATGATGTCTTCTAAGTAGGCAAATGCGTTCGGAGCCATGCCTGGGGTTATTGTGCAGTCTAGAAGCCATTGGAACGTAGATGGAACAGTATGTAGTCCAAAGGGCATTACGCTGCACTCGTAGAGACCTCTTCTAGGCACGATGAACGCCGTGAGTGGCTTTCTATCTTCAGTTAGTGGGACTTGTCAGTTACCATCTTTAAGATCGATCGTGGACAGGTATCTTGCTCCTCGAAGCTTATCTGAGATAGTTTTGACCTAAGGGATGGGATATGCGTTCCTTTTGCAGGCTTGACTGAGTCTTCGAAAGTCAATGCAGAACCTGGGACTTCCATTCTTTCGTCGGGTGATGAGGATTGGTGAGTTCCAAGGGCTGCTAGATGGCTGGATGATGCCTTCCTTGATCATTTCTTCGACTTGCTTGTCGATGATAGCTTTGTTGGCAGGGTTTCTGGATCGGTAGCGCTGTTTAAGGGGGAGATACCTTTAGAATTTCCAAACAATCAATTTTTTTTCTTTCATATTTTGAATGTATAATATGTTAAAAATATACAGTAAAAAGGAAAATATTAAATATTCATGGAGACATTATCAAAAATGTCAGATTCCGCATACCGTCACTAATCAGGTAGTCGGAGCGCTTGAGTCGGAGCAATGTTTCTTACACAATAGGTTTGTATATTTTTTTGTCCCATAAATTCTGAGAAGGCTGAATACTACGTTGCTACGTTGCTACGTTTACTACGTTTATTACATGGACCTGGAATCGATGATTGATCGGCATGTTACTGAAACTAATAGTTATACCAGAACGAATCTTTAAATGAGATTATCACGAAATTGTCTTCACAAAAACTGATTGTGCTGTAACTTAAAAAGTTATTGACCGATTAGGCTGAAATTTGCAGGGGTTTCTCTTTATGGTACTATCGGAAGGATATATCTACAAGTTTAAAGATATCGGGCTATTAAATAATTTTTTTGTGGTCAAAACTATTGAATAAATGGTCGAAAATTTGGATCTTCGATTAAACAGCTGATATAAATTTTAATTTTCAACTTTTTTTATTATTTTCTAGGTTTTCCTTCCCTTTAGTACATAAGTAATCGAACAAAAAAACCTTTTTTATATCAGATAAATGCAAAAATTTTGACAGTTGCAGCAGTTTTCGATGCCTGGGAGCAGACGCTTGAAGAAATATTCTGCAGGGTTGCCATTTTGTAAAAAAATCACATGTTTTTTTACACTTTAATAATGTAAGAAAAAGATGATCAAATTAATAAATGATCTAGTTATTTTATCAACTTGAAAAAAATTCATTAAAATTGATTGATTTTACCCTTTCTAAAGGTATCTCCTCCCTTAAAGGATGTAGGATCTTCCAGACGGATCTAAAGTTTAAAGAACGATGTAACCCCTTTTACTGCGGTCAGATGTTGTAATTCTGTTTTGAGGAATTCTTCGGCGATTGTTCTTTCTTAAGACCTAAGTTCTGTTGTCGGTATGAGTCCTTTGGAGCTGCAGACTTCCCTGGGACGGAGATAGTTCGGTGGGAGGACTTTATTTCTGTTGATACGTACGTGTAGACCTAGAGGGATGAGCAGGTCGATCCCTAAAAGTACTTTGTGTCTAAGATTGGGCAGAACTGATACGTCGGCGTTTATGGTTCTTCCATAACCGAGCTTGGGTCCACTAGGGCTTTCACGCTCAGGCCAGAAGGCTTCTTTAGAGTTGTAATTAGATGTTATGGTGGACGTAGCTTGCCTTGATGGTTTGTGAGCGGCTTAGGTTCTTCATTTGCCTCGCTTTCCTGCTGTTGCTGAACCTCCTCTATTTCTTTCGCCCTTTCTATTGGTTCATCCGGGGTGGTAAGGTAGGCCATGCTTCATATTAAAAATACAATGTTTCCATTGTTTTATCTGAGGTGAGCCCTCTGCGTCTCCTAGTTAAGGTTAGAAGAGAGGTGACGAAGTTCCTTATTGTTTCGTTTGGTCCCTGATGCCGATTGTAGATTTATCGATCCAATTGTCTGAGTCCTGATGGCGGCAGGTAGAACTTTCTAAGACTCAGTTGTAAATCCTGAAGCGATGTAAGACTTGATGCGCAGTTTCCAATTGAATTGAATAAGAAAAAAAAACGAATTTTCAACAAAATTGTTAAATTTTCAAGGGAAAAGGTCAATTTTTGACCAAGAAGATTAATGTTCTATAAAAAAAAACGATTTTCCAACTTAACCAATATATATGATTAATTTTTAATCAATCATATAATAGTTACATTTTTAGATAAAGATAAATAATTTTTAACAGAAAAAATTAATTTCAAACGAAGTTGTTAAATTTTCAACCAACCAGATAAATTTTCGACCAAGAAAATTGATGATCTACAAAAAGAAGACAAATCTTAAACAAAATACATGAATTTTTAAATAAATTATTTAATTTTAAAGTAAAAAAGATGAATTGTCTACAAAAAGTTGAATTTTTTAAGCAAAAAATATAAGTTTTCAATGAAAGAGTTAAACTTTCAACCAAATAGTCAAATTTTCAACCATAATTAAAAAACCTTGTTAAAAAACGTATTTTTTTACAAAGTAGTTCAACTCTTAGTGAAATAATCGACTTCCAAACCCAAGAAGATGTACAGTTGACATTTTAATCAATAAATTGCATTTTTCACAAAAAATGATATATTTTCAACCAAAAAGATTAAATTTCTACTAAACAAGGTCAATTTCCAACAAAATACATGAACTTTCAACGAAATTGTTTAATTTTAAAAACAAAAAGAGTATTTCCACCCAAAAATTATAATTTTAATTTTTAACAATATAGTTGCATTTACGACAGAACGACTTTACAACCAAAACATATTTATAGTTGATAATTCAACCGAAAAATGTAATTTTTAATACAAAAGTATAAATTTTCCATAAAACAATTTAATTTCTACAAAGAAAGACGACCTTTTAACAAAACACATGATACCTTAACCCAAAATGGTATTGATTGTCAGTTTCAAAAATGTATTTTTAACGAAATAGATGAACCTTCAAATAAAAAAAAATTTTTTAAGTAGTTGAACTTTTGATAGAAAAGAGGACTTTTTTCACAAAATAGTTACATTTTCAACAAAATAATTAACTTTTCAATCAAATAATTGAGTTTTTATCCAAACGAGATGAATTCCAAAATCCCCAATTTCTTTAATTTCTTTCAAATGCGGATCGAGACATAAATAAGACTATTATAATGTAACATAATTATAATATTATCATTATTAATATACGCATATATATATATATATATAATAGTATTAATATTTTTATAATTTATATTTTATACATGAAATAACATAACCTCAAAATATACGCATATCAAGAGGTGCGCGATCTATTCAAATCATGTGAAACGCCAGCATCGAAATCTGGAAATATTAAAATCTCAATCTCCTGAATTTATTTCAAAGTAGTTAGCAGATAGATATATAAATAGAATCGCCGAAGTGCTCCGACCGGCAATCGTGCACCTTTGAGTTTTCAAATTCAGAAGAGGAGAAATGGGTTGCGCGCGCAACTCATCATTTACAGCGTCTCCTACTATATTCACACGGACATAGCCCTGTCATAGTATTGGACCACATCTCGTTTCTGATCTGGGATCACTCCTGCCGTACCAGTGATCCAAGATTTGAAACGACATTCACTCCAATACTATCACAGGTCTTGTCCGTGTGAAATGTAGTAGGAGACGATGTACATGACTGGGTTGCGCGCGCAACCCATTTCTCCTCTTCTGAATTTGAAAACTCAAAGATGCACGATTGCTGGTCGGAACACTTCGGCGGTTCTATTTATATCTCTATTTGCTAACTGCTTTGAAATAAAATCAAGAGGTTGAGATTTTAATATTTCCAGATTTCGATGCTGGCGATTCTCATGATTTGCAAACTTCGTGCGCCTCTTTATATTGCGTATATTTTGAAGGTACGTTATTTCAAGTATAAAATAT
>NC_046659.1:43772426-43798155 GCF_010883055.1 Belonocnema kinseyi | reverse complement strand
GCAAGGATAAGGTTGCTTACTCTGAGAGGTCGCCTGGTATCCCAGAGTCACCGTTCTAGACACCTCACCCAGGTGCCATTCAGCTTTCGGCACGGTTTTCACTAATTTGTTAAAATGTATTTTTTTTCTTTGAAGGTTCATCTCTTTCGTTGAAAATACATTTTTGAAACTGAAAATTTAACAAATAAATCTATTTTGTTGAAAGTTCAACCCTTTGATTGAAAACTCATATTTTTCGCTTAAAAGAATCAACGTTTTGTAGATAATTAGCCTTTTGGACTTTAAAATTAAATAATTTCGTTGAAAATTCATGTATTTTGTTTAAAATTTGTCTGTTTTGTAGATCATTAATTTTCTTGGTCGAAAATTCATCTTATTGGTTGACAATTCCACAACTTTGTTGAAGATTCATTTTTCCTGTTAAAAATTATTTATCTTTATCTGAAAATGTAACTATTATATGATTGATTAAAAATTATCGTATATATTCGTTAAGTTGAAAATTTTTTTTTTATAAAAAACATTGAGTTTTTAAAATTATTTTCAATGATGACTTCAAACATTATTTCAGTCTAAAAAAATTTTATTTTTAACCCATTCAATTTGAAATTTTGTAATTAAACAAAAAAATTCGTTAATTATTAGCAATATTTGACCGTTCATTTAAAACAATCCATTATAAACAACTATTAAAAAATATACAAATTTGAACAGAATGGTTCAAAATGGAAAACCTGAAATTGTTAAAATTGTAATGAGGTAAATTTTAACTTTAAGCGCTACAATTTTAATTTTAAAAAAGATTCAAAATTAATTTAAAACTTGAAATTATTTCAAATCATGTGAAAGACGATGTAGATTTTTGCAGATTAAAAACAAATTAAGCTTTTTAAGAATTGTAAAATATTTAAAAAGAATATCAAAAATGGTTGTGATTGTTAAGAAAGTTAAAAATGATTTTTGATTTTGAAAAATTAATTTTAAGTGAGTATTTGAAAAGATTTTAAAAATTACGAAAAAAGAATCAGGAGGATTTTAAGGCAATTTTTTTATTTTGCAGTTTTTTTCATTTTAGGAAAAAAATCTAATTAACAAAATATATCAATTTTCAACCCAAAAATGTACTTTTTAACAAAATTAATTAATTTTCTATCAAATAATTGGTGTTTCAACTAATACAATGTACAGGATAAAGTTTCAACCAAAAATGGAATAGTTCAATTTCCGCATAAAAGTGATTCATTTTTAATCAATCCTAGAATAGTTACATTTTCAGATAAAGGAAAATAATTTTTAACAGAAAAAATGAATTTTCAACAAAGTTGTTAAACCGTGAATCAATAAGATGAATTTTTGACCAAGAAAATTAATGATCTACAAAAAAAGACAAATTTTTAAAAAAATACATGAATTTTCAACGAAATTATTTCATTTTTATGTCAAAAAGACGAATTATCTACAAAAAGTAAAAATTTTTAATCGAAAAATATGAGTTTTCAATAAAAGAGTTACACTTTTAACCAAATAGTTAAATTTTCAACCATAATTATATAACGTTGTTAAAAAAAGCGTATTTTTTGCAAAGTCGTTGAATTCTTAGTGAAATAATCGACTTTCAAACCCAAGAAGATGTACAGTTTATATTTCAACCATACAATTGCATTTTTGACCAAAAATGATAAATTTTCCACCAAAAACATTAAATTTCTACCAAACAAGGTCAATTTCCAACAAAATACATAAACTTTCAACAAAATTATTTAAGTTCAAAGTCAAAAAGAGTATTATCTACAAAAAAAGCTGAATTTTTAACCCAAAAATATGATTTTTCAACCAAAATTTTAGTTTTCGACCAAATAGTTTAACTTTCTATCAAATTGTTGTTCATAGTAATAATAGTTACATGATATAAATTTTTAAAACTTAACCAATTCCCAAAAAATTATATATTTTTATAAAGATTTTCCCTTATATTTTACAAACTAAATAATTACTACATCTGTTTAAGAAAACGACAAGGCTAGTTGTCAATAAATTATCCACATATTTTTTTAAAGTGTTTTTCTTTTAAATTATTGATATAAATATTTATAGATAGGTAACACGGATAGATGTATAATACAAATATTTACCTTTTTGTTTTTAGTTTACACAATATCACACACTAAGAAAAAGTTGGAGAATTTTTTGATAATTCTCGTTATCATTTTATCATTTATTAGAATTCAAATATTCACAACATTGTAAAAATCTCGTTTGGATAAATACTCAATTATTTGGTTGAAAACTTAATTATTTTGTTAAAAATTTAACTATTTTGTGAAAAAAGTCCTCTTTTCTATCAAAAGTTCACCTACTTTTTCAAAATTTATTTATTTTTTTATTTAATAACTATTCTGATGAAAATATGTTTTATGTGTTGTAAAAATACATGTTTGAAACTGACAATTAATCTATACCATTTTTGTTTTAAAAACTTATTTATTTTGTTAAAAACTCGTCTTTCTTTGTAGGAATTAAATTTTTTTATGGAAAATTTATACTTTTTGGTTAAAAATTAAAATTTTCGATTGAAATGTCAACTGTAAAAATTTTTTGCCTGCAAAGTCATTTCGTTGTAAATGAAACTATATTGTTAAAAATTAAAATCATCATTTTTGGCTGGAAAATTCAATTATTCACTTAAAGTTGAACCATTTAGTAACAAAATTAATTTTTTCTTTTTAAGTATTCATAATTATAGTTGAAAATTTAACTATTTGCCTTCAAATGAACTTTCTTGTTAAAATTTTACTGTTTTGTAAAGAATGCATATTTTGGTCAGTAATAGTCAACAATTTGATAGAAAGTTAAACTATTTGGTCCAAAACTAAAGTTTTGGTTGAAAAATCATATTTCTGGGTTAAAAATTCAGCTTTTTTGTAGATAATACTCTTTTTGACTGTGAAATTAAATAATTTCGTTGAAAATTCATGTATTTTGTTAGAAATTGACCTCGTTTGGTAGAAATTTAATGTTTTTGGTTGAAAATGTATCATTCTTGATCAAAAATGCAATTGTTTGGTTGAAATATCAACTAATGACTACTTTTTGTAGATAATTCGTCTTTTTGACTTAAAAATTAAATAATTTCGTTGAAAATTCATGTTTTTTTTTAAATTTGTCTTTTTTTTGTAGATCATTAATTTTCTTGGTCAAAAATTCATCTTATTGATTTACGGTTTAAGAACTTTGTTGGAAATTCATTTTTTATGTTAAAAATTATTTTCTTTATCTGAAAATGTAACTATTCTAGGATTGATTAAAAATGAATCACTTTTATGTGGAAATTGAACTATTTCATTTTTGGTTGAAACTTTATCCTGTACATTGTATTAGTTAAAACACCAATTATTTGATAGAAAATTATTTTATTTTGTTAAAAAGTAAACTTTTGGGTTGAAAATTGATATATTTTGTTAATTAGATTTTTTCCTAACATTAAAAACACTGCAGTATAAAACAATTGCCTTAAAATCGTCCTGATTCTTTTTTTTTTGAATTTTTAAAATCTTTTCAAATACTCACTTAAAATTAATTTTTCAAACTCAAAAATCATTTTCAATTTTTTTAACAACCACAACCATTTTTGTTATTCTTTTTAAATATTTTACAATTCTCAAAAAGCTTCATTTTTTTTAATCTGCACAAATCTACATTGTCTTTCAAATTACAAAATTTCAAATTGAATGGGTTGAAAATAAATTTTTTTTAGACTGAAATAATATTTGAAGTCATCATTGAAAATATATTAAAAAACTAATATCTATTAATTCTTTAATTTTAAACGGATTCAGAATCATCTTTTAAAATCAATTATTTTTCCATTTTTAATACCTTAAATTCAATTTAAAAAATTTTATTTAAAAATTCTTTCAATTAAAAAAAATCATAATCGAAAACATATAAATTAATTTTCTATCAAATAATTCGTGTTTTAACTAATACAATGTGCAGGATACAATTTCAACCAAAAATAGAATAGTTCAAATCAATCAATCATATACTAATTACATTTTCAGATGAAGATAAAAAACTTTTAACAGGAAAAATGAATTTTCAACAAAGTTGTTGAATTGTCAACCAATAAGATGAATTTTCGACCAAGAAAATTAATGATCTACAAAACAGACAAATTTGAAACAAAATACATGAATTTTCAACGAAATTATTGAATTTTAAAGTCAAAAATACCAATTATCTACAAAAAGTTGAATTTTTTAAGCAAAAAATATGAGTTTTCAATCAAAGAGTTGAACTTTCAACCAAATAGTTAAATTTGTTAAATTTTCAGTTATAATAGTATAGATATTTATATCATTTATATTTTATACTTGAAATAACATAACCTCAAAATATACGCATATAAAGAGGCGAGCGAAGTATTCAAATCATGAGAATCGCCCGAATCGAAATCTGGAAATATTAAAATCCCAATCTCTTGATTTTATTTCAAAGCAGTTAGCAGATAGAGATATAAATAGAACCGCCGAAGTGTTCCGACCGGCAATCGTGCACCTTCGAGTTTTCAAATTCAGAAGAGGAGAAATGAGATGCGAGCGCAACCCAGTAATGTACATCGTCTCCTACTATATTTCAAACGGACAAGACCTGTGATAGCATTGAAGCGAACATCGTTTCAAATCTGGGATCACTGTGCCGTACCGGCGTTGTGACATAAGTTTTGATGGGTCGCCCAGAGTTTTCATTCGGAACGAGAAAGATGGAGGTATGGTGGGGATAGAGGCTTGCTAGGCAAGGCCATGAACAGACTCAACTAGAAAATACAGTTCAAAAATGTATTTTAAGGTTATCTCTTACCTTTTGGGTTGGAAGGAAACCAATATCTTGTGACGAAAATGGGGTAAATTTGTAATAAAATTGGCAAATAATGCAGTTTTAGGTAATATATTGTAGGTTGTTCGTTTCCTCTCAGTTAAATAGTTATTTTTTAATGGAAAAAATTAAATAGTCAAAGAAATTCACTAGTAACGTTTTTTAGGTTATGTCCTTTATTTTTACGTGGAAATGGATACTTTATCATTCAAAAAGTCTACGCTAGAAACAAAATTCACTAGTAATGCATTTTCTGGTTATGTTTTAGGCGTCTTCCGTTGCCTCTCGACTAAATAGAAGTACTTAGTACTTTTTATGAAAAGCTTTGATAGCCAATAACCTTACTAATAATACACTTTTAGGTTATGTATAACTCATTTTCGATGGAAAATAAATAGTTTACGATTTCCTGACTCTGTGTGTGCTAAAATGTAACGATCCGTTAAAAATCAGACATGAAAAATTTGGGCGATTAGATTGCACTCTTATGAATGAAGCGTTAAAATTAAACCTGCTCATTTTTAACGATGTTTATTCCCCAAGTAAAGAGATTGACAAAGTCTTCGTTTAAAATTACCCACTTAGGTGCATGTGTACCCAAGGTTTTTTTCAGGAGTAATTCACTCTACTGAATCAAAAAAATGTGTTAAACGAGACCGTTATATAAAATTGTTACCATAAGTTTCAATTATGTAAATTCTTTTTTGTGTATCGAAGTATGTGTTAAACACGAATATTTTATTATATTATCATAGTTCTTTAGTTAAGTGTCAAAGAATTACCTAATTCGTACAAAATGAAATGATTGATAAAATTTTAAATTTCTGTTTTCTGTAGGAAATTATTGGTTTGGAAATTAAGTTATTTGTTCACAAATTCGATTTTCTGGTTGAAAATTTAAATATTTGTTTGAAACTTTAATTTTTTGGGTTCTATAATTGTTTTTAACTGAAAATGTAACTATTAAATTTTTCCTTAAAACATTATTTTTCAGTTGAAATTCAACTATTTGGTTGAATATTCATGTATTTTATTGTAATTTTGTCCTTTTTGGAAGAAGTCTTTTTGTACGTAAATTCATTTTTTTGTTTCCAGTTGGACTTTTTTGTTGTAGATTTGATTGTTTTTTAATTCGAAATTAATTTTTTTAATGCAAATCTAATTGTTTCATTTTTCATTAAAAGTAAATGTTTTTTATTCAAAATTAATTTATTTTGTTGAAAATTCCATTTTTTATCTGAAAATTGAACTATTCCATTTTTGGTTTAATGCTTATTGTGTCAGTTTAAAACTCGCTTCTAAAGATGAAAATTAAACCATTTTGTTGACATTTTTTTTTTTTGAAAAATTATCTTTTTAATTATAAATTTATCTTCTAACTCCTTTAGCTCGCACAAGCCTACACAAGTTAACTGCTCGTGCGCGTGAAAAGCAACTTATCGGTGTTAGTTTTGGCACCGTATAGTGTCGATTGTATGTTTATACCACTCTAACCTGAAAATCTCAAGTTTTTTCGCCTTTCGTGGTATTAAATACTGTTCGATATTTGTGTGAGAGGTGATTTTTATCGAATGAGACCTTCCTCACTCGCTTTGCTCGTGCTCGTGCTAACTTTGTAATTTTTCTATTCTATCTAGTTTGTTCCTACTAGTGAATTCTATTTTCCCGCTATTTTTCCGAAATTCATTTCCGTTTTTTCCAACCGTATTCTTGCAAATTTTTTGTTTTAGACGAATGTTTTTTAAACCGCTCACTTATCCAATCATGATACAAGGAGTACAGATAAGGCGTTTTATCTCAGGGTAGTTTTGCCTCTTGTTAAAGGTGGTAGAGCTTGCGAACACGCGAAGTATACCAACTATTTAACGGACATATATAACAGTCTACCCGCACTTTTTCTAGAAATCAATAAGACACTTCAAATAAAATATCACTCTACTAAAAATTCATGTTCAAAATATTTCGACTCAAAAATTCAAATTTTCTTCAGTTCATGGCACACATGCACAATTCAAACATTTATTTTTCCTCGTTTTATGACCTCTGTTCTCAACTTCCGTTTTCGGGACTTTTGGAGGGAATGTGGGTAATTTTAGGAAGGCGCCAAATTTGTGGGTGATTTCACAAATTAAAGGAAAGGAAGGGAATTTGGAACGTCGAGAAGCGGGTGTAGTCAATGAGGAGGAGGCGATTAGATATAAAATAAAAGGCTTTATTAACTAACTTACAGGAGTTGATAATATCCGGGCAGTAAAGCCAAGATATCCGACAGTTGACGGCGGTGGTGGTCGGCGATGATGCTGGTGAGTGATCCTTTCGGGGGGTGGCGTTCGGGTGGGTTGGTGCTGGTATCGGAGGCAGACTGACCAGGCGTGACGGGAGGCTAAGACTCAACGTAGACTCACTGTCCGGGGATGGGGTTGGTGGTAATAAGGACTGGGGTGGCTCTCCCCACTCCCAATCCTAGGCCCACAGGGCCGTCTGGTAACGGGGCGCTTGTAACTTCGTTACAACGAAATTGTAGACCTTTTTTGGGTAAAATTTTTTGTTAATTCATCTGTTTTCGTATTCAACATAGTTTGACCACAAAATGAAATTTTTTATTTTTTATTATTTATTGTGCAATAAAAATTCGAATTTTCGATTTTTTTAAGAAAATCTAAAAATTTGTTAGGATAATCTTGTAGCGCTTTCAAAAATAAATATTTTTTTCTTGACTTTTTTCATATCGATCGTTTTTTGGCTTAAAATTTGGATTTTCGGTTAATTTAACAAATTTTGAAAGCGCTACAACTCTGAGAATGTTCTTTTTATCGAAAAAAGTCATGAGGATAAATTATTTATTCTTTTCAATAATATAAATATCCATACATAGAATTTTCAAATTCAGAAAAAAGTGGTGTGAACATTTTTCAAAATGCGCTCACTTTTTGAATTTTCATCAAAAATGGCTGTTTAACGAACTCGACCTTTCTTTTCAGACCTCAAAAAAGTATGCCAATGATGGATTTGATCCGTTCATTTTTTCGAGAGTTATCGTTTTTACAGACGGACGGCCGAACGGACGGACGGACGGAATGCCGCACGGACAGACAGACAGGCGCCATCGTAAAAACTTGATTTTCGGATTCAGGGGGTCTCGAAACGTGGAGATCCGTTGAAAAACTGTGATGTCAAATTTCGGACAATTCTAATACTTACTCAATCATAAATTATGAGAATGTAAAAAATTATAATCATAACAAATCACCAGTTTCGAATTGTTATTAATGTGATCGAATATTATCAGTGATTTTTTGCGACATGAGTTTGTGGAAAAACATTTTTTTCAGGGGGCTAGTAGCTAATTGTTAATTTTTTGAAATTATATTTATTATTATTAGTTATTTCTTTAAGCTGATAATTTTTTCTATTTGAAATAATCATGTTTCTTGAATCTGCATTCATTATACAGTCTTACGATTTTATTTAAGACTTTTCTTTAGCGATAAAAAATAAGATTGTTCAAAAGGCAATTTAATTTTTTCATTACATGTAGGTCGGGTATATAGTAGGGTGGGTTGAAAAAAGAACAAATTTTAGAAATTTTAGAAATTTTAGACGTGGGGAAAGTAAGGTAAACTGACCATTACTGGGGCAGTTAGGAAAAGCTAACCTACATAAAAACAATTTTTAAATGGGAAATTGGAATTTTTTGTACAAAGACCGTTATAATAAGTGGCAACTGTTTTGTTGAAAATGATTTTATTATTGTAGAAAATTCAACAATTTGGTTGAAATATTTTTCTTTTTTATTAAAAAATCTTATTTGGTTAAAATATCATGTCATGTTTATTTTATAATTGAAACATTTTTCTTTTGAATGTCAACTATTATATTTTTTGATAAGAATTCATCTTTTGTCGTAAAAAATTAGTCTTGTTTATTTGAAAATTCGAGAATTTGTTAAAAAATTGAAGTATTAGTTCAAACAAAAAAGGTAAATTCTGAGATCAAAAATATAATGGTTGATATTTCAACTAAAAAATATTTTAATTAAATATTGAAAGCAGTCGACTTAATTAAAAAAAAAACGAATTTCCAATAAACTTCTGAAGACTTAACCTAAACTAATTAATTTTCAACCTCAGTTGCATTTTTGCTCAAGAAAAATGAAATTCATAATTAAAAAGATACATTTTCGAGCCAAAAAGACGAATTTTCAAGAAAATAGTTCAAATGTTATTGAAAAAAAAAACTTTCAGTAAAAAAATAAAAAAAAATAACCTAAATGTTACATTTTCAAGTAAAAAAGATTTTTATTTAAAAATTAAATTTATGAGATACTATATTACATTACTTACCTTAGCAGTTGAAAATCTTTGAGGTTAGAATTGGAGATTTCTATGAACTACTCTGAACAACTTTTTTAGAATAAATAGTAAATTGAACATCATGGTTGTCTTCTTCTGACACTTCTCTACCTGGGTGTACTACCCCACAGATACCCTACAATTTATAATTAACCCTACAGTACGGTTACTGATGAACCTGGCAGTTGATGCGTCTATAAACATTAAACTAATACATAATTGGAATACGATAAAGAAACAAATAAACAAATAAATAACACGCGTAAGAATAGCAAAAAAGAAAAATTTAGAATTTTGCGTGAAAATTTCTGAAGCAATAGTAGAATTGAATGATGCACAATAAGTACAATTAAAAAATTTAATTAAAATAGACATAAAATAGATGTGCATGGGCATCAGCCAATAAAACAAAGATATTATTATGTATTAACTAAAATAAGAGAACTTATGTAGGAAGAAGTAGATAGACTGTGAGAAGAAAAAATTATAAAACCGTCAAATGGGGATCGCTCAAATCAAATAGTAATTAATAAAA
This sequence comes from Belonocnema kinseyi, assembly GCF_010883055.1. Classification (NCBI taxonomy): domain Eukaryota; kingdom Metazoa; phylum Arthropoda; class Insecta; order Hymenoptera; family Cynipidae; genus Belonocnema; species Belonocnema kinseyi. The sequence continues at coordinate 43,788,393 of NC_046659.1, read as the reverse complement.
AACCTAACGGAAAATATAGATTTTGTTAAGATTTTAGAAAAGTTATTAAAATAACCAAGAAGGATTTATACGAAATTCATATAATGTTGGAAATATTAGATACATTAAGGTCAGCAAGATACATGTCCAAAATTGATCTTTGTTCAGCATATCATTAGATACAGCTTGACGAAGAATCGAAACCAATTACAGCTTCTATTTTTCCGGGTAAAGAAATGTACCAATTTAAAATGATGCACTTTGCTTTGATGAATGCTCCTGCTACATTCCAGCTAATAACACCAGAATTAAAACCACATGTATTTGGTTATACCAATGATATTATAATAGTATCAAAATGTTTTGAACAACCTTTAAAATATTTGGAAATCGTTTTAGATTCAATTAAAAATGTAGGCTTGCGAAAAATTCGAATTTAGTTGTTCAGAAATAAAATATTTGGGGTTCAAAGTAAATGAACATGGTTTAGAGGTATATGAAGAAAAAATCGAACCCTGGTCAAATAATTCAAGAACAAAAACAATTAAACAAACGCAAAGACAGGTAGAAATGGCATCTTGGTATAGGAAATTTATTTCAAAGTTTGCGGAAATCATAGAACTGCTGCAAAGTCTATTAAAAAAAAGCAAAGGGGGAATGGGCTGATAAACAGGAATAGGCATTCACGACTATCAAACGCTTACTAACAACAGCACCAATTTTAGCTTTCCCTAATTTGAAGAGTTCTTTTCAACTTGAAACTGATGCTAGTGATACAGGATTAGGAACTGTTTCAACACAAACAATAAACGGCGAAAATTATGTAATAGCTTTTGCAAGTAGAGGTCTGAATGGAGCAGAACGTAAATATTCTGCTTCAGAAAAAGAATGTTTAGCAGTCGTCTGGGCCTTAAAATGGCTTCATAACTTAAATTATTCAACCGGCAGATTAACAAGACGGGCTCTAGAATGATAAGAGCACGACTACGAGATCGTTTACAGAAAAGGAAGTATAAACCATGTTCCAGATGTATTATCAAGATCAGAGAAAAACAAAATAAAATTTCCTAGTATTTTATTAAACGTTGTAGAAAGTAAGGAAAAAGAAGTGGGACAATGGTCGTGGGGGCTAAAGCGTAGGATTTGGACCCACTTCGTCGGCTTGTGGGTCCGATTCCCGCCTCGCACTCTGGAAGAGCATCGGTGGCCCATGCGGTGAACACTACCCTAGCAAGCGAGTTTTTTATCTCCTCTCGAGAAAAATGTTTCTTCTAAGTACTTAAAGCTGTTGCTCTTGGTGGTTCGGAATCCACTTTAAACTGTAGGCCCCCCTCCCACCACAAGCAAAATTGCATGAAATCGGCTTCGAATTGGTTCCTCAGCCACCGTATTCACCAGACCTGGCCCCCAGCGACTATTACTTGTTCCCTAACCTGAAGAGATGGCTCACCGGTAAGCGTTTTTACTCAAATGAGGAGCTCATAGCTGAAACTGAGGCGTATTTTGGAGACCTTCCGATCGAGTACTTTTCGGACGGTATCAAAAAGTTAGAAAATCGTTGGGCTTGCTATATTGACCTAAAAGGAAAGTATGTTGAAAAATAAAACCGACTTTGGCCAAAAAAACGTCTCCGTGTTTCATTTTTCAGGGACTTATCAGACTGCCTAGTACGCCAAGAAGTAAAATGGGTAAATTTCTCGCGAAAGAAAAATTATTTTATGGCACAAAAATTTGCTTTTTGTCCAGTTTGTGAACAAATGTTTCAAATAGTTATACTTACATGTCTCTTTATATTTCATCAGCATTATCAGACATTGTCACGTGGATTCCGTTATCATCATAGACTTCACTGTCGCTGTCACTGTTCTTTCGAACATTGATGATGATAGGTTGCGTTCACATTGATTTTGCAATATTGGACTATTATCCTCGATATTCATTTACGATTGTTTGTGCATGGCGAACACAGATGGGCCACAGAGTTGGTGGTAAATTCTCCATTGTTGCTCTACACTATTGCAGCACGTCGTTAATTTTAAATGTCTAGTTATATGTTCGAACACGTTTCTTCATGTAAGCCCAAAATAGTTCTATTGGGTTCTGTTCGCTATGAGCTACTGGAAGCCACAGCAGCTTCACTTCACCATTTCTGATGTGCTGGGCTATTGTATCCAACAGATAAAACTTTTGGGAATCGAAACTGTTGTGGCAGATTGTAAAGATCATTTCTCCTCATCTCACGGAATGACCTTTTACCTGTTGGATTATCTCCTCTTTCTTCCATGCAGTCGTTACGTTCCTGAAGTTTGGATCCAGCGTTGTGTGATACGGTGCTTGATCAAGCACGATCACCGAATTTGCTGGTAAAACTGTTAGAACGTGCCGGAGCCACTCTTCAAAATGTTGAGCATTCAATTCACTGTAGTAGTCCGATAATCCTTTCTTCCTAATGAAACACTTCATGCAACTCTCTACGAATCCATGTTCGTTCCCTATGTGTAGCATTATAAGTATCTTGCCCGCACCTGAAGAAGTAACATATCTCCACGATAACTACCTATTTTTTGTACCCCGTAACGATACATGTCACAATTCGCGGAACATTCTTCCGAAACACATTCCACCCAGCCGCTTTTTAGAGTAATTTTTCCCGCACCACGACTCATCTGTGAAATAAATTGACCAATTCAGTTTCCGACAAGATTGTATTAATTTTAAAAATTCCCTTCGATTTTTTCCACTTTTGAACTCTCTATTAATATTAGTTTTTATTCAATTTCGTGTATAGAATATTAATTTTTTTCAGTAATCTCCATAAAGTCGTTCTGAACATTTCTGGAAAATCTGGCACTTCTTCCCTCAATGTGACTAGTAGATTTTGTATCGACGGAAAAGTTTTCTTCATATAAAAGTCAAAAATATTCCTCCTAATAACAACCAGAAAGAAATTGTCCACATGAATACAAGGTCTTCCTGTCTTTGCATGCGGTTGTTTTAATTCAACGATTACAGTTTCTCTTGTGACACGCTTCACTGTACTCTCCAAAATGTCCAAACATTCCGCAGTTCGCTTGACTACATTTTTATAATATTTTCGATTTGAGGTACTGCTAGCCGCTTTCCTATATTCAAAAAATGTTTGAACTTATAGAACCATTTCTTTTTCCTATACACTTGAAGCATGAATTCTGTCACCACTGTTTCGCAACTGGAGAAATTGTTGTACAAGATTTTCATTCTCTTCGTTGTCTTGAATCTCGTTTTTTTATCGTTATTGGCAACCACGTCTGCTTCTTTATTATTAACTTGTTGTCTTTCTTGAAGTGGACCATAATTTGTTGCATCCATTCTTCTCGCAACTATATTTGCTTCCAAAGGACAATGATTGGCGGGTGACAATAGCTGAAAATGTCCGTTATAGTTTTCTCCCCCGGTAAATAAAAACCAAATTGTAGGGGATTCTTCGCCGTGCAAAAAATCTTGTACGAAATAGTGTTCATTATCAAATAATCGAACAATATTGATATTTACTTTGCGTAACTCTGAAGGTGCACAACGTTCAAGGTAAGTACCATATTCTCATGCGCGTTTTAGATTGAAGCTGTATTCTAAACGCTTATCAATTTGAAAGTCATATTTATTCCAAAAACTGTATCGTGACCAATTTTCTTTAGCATTTATATAATCCACGATTTCTCTGCGAAGGTGAAGGTGAGACCTCTCTTTTCAGACCACGTGCCATTGAAGAGAACAGACAATCGCCATTTCCTCCCGTCTCTATCACATGCAATTTCTATCCAATTTCATATAAATGAAGTACACATTCACTCATTTTCCTCTTTTTTAATAACTGAAGATCACAAATATATCACAAATCGAGTTGCAGGAATTCAGTTGAGACTAACAAAATATTGACACTTATTTTGGTTGAAATTTTTTATCTAATTTGAGCTAATGAAATCCAAAAAATCCAAAAAAAGTTTTACAAGATGGAAAACAACAAAATGTAATTCGTTAAACAAAAATTCACTTGTGCTTTTCCGCGAAAAGTCGAATTTTTAACTAAGAAATATTCTTTAGTCAAGAGAAAAGAAGAATGATTAATGTAGTGAAAGCTTTTTTCGGTTTTAACAATTTTTGATTAAAAATTGAAAGTTTTTTTCGATTGAAATATTTACTATTACATTTTTTGGAGAATTCAATTTTTTGGAAATTCTTTTGAGAAAAGATCAATATCAAGGAAATTGTTAAATTTTTAATTAAACAGATTTTTTTCAACTAAAAAACATAAATTTTTAACGACAAAAAATAGTTGAATTTTCTGTTAAAAATATCAATTTTAAACAAAACTTCTAATTTGACAACTACTATAATAAATCTTAAACAGTAATAGTTACATTTTCAAGCAAAAAAAATTGAGTTTCTACACAAAATAACGAAATTTTAACAAAAGAGGTCGATTGCGAATTAAAATCAGGAGATTCAAACTAAAAAATGGTTGTCCTTTTTTTTAACCTTCTTAACTTTAAAGATTTTACTGATATTAAGACGTAGGTTTTTCTACGATTATTATTTTAAATTTTATATTAATTTTGTTGAAATATGTCCAAGAAAATTTACAGTACCGGAAAATTTGATTTAAATCTTATTTTTGAACACCGTGTAATATCATTAAAATTACCAGTCATGGAAGTACAAAGAAAGAAGGATTTTCAATTTTCAGTGTCCTTACTTTTTTTTAGTTTGTCAACAATTATTATTTCAAAATTTTCTTCAAACACCTCAGAAAACGAATACTAAAATTATCATTAAAATTACTAACAGCAGATGTAATTTTTCTGTAATCATTTGTTTCATTTTCCTCGGAGTTTCTGATTTTTCTAAATTGGAACTGTCAGAATGAGAAGCTAAGTTCATGTTTCCTACGCCTTTGGCTGTTTTTCAGTTTCCCCAATCTCCAGTAGTCAGGTAGCTGGGGGAACGTGCCTAATTGTGTTCCCCGCCTGAAAGTGACACCAATGACTTCCTTTATGAGCGCAGACAAAAAACGTAGAAAAAATAATTCCTAATAGCAAAATATTGAATAATTTTGAAACTTTAATTCGTATATGATGGTATAATTGGAATTTTTTACTTATCTCAAGCTTTGGCTGAGGTTTCTGTCACAATTTGGAACGGAAACAAGGTTCTCCTCTCTAATTAACTCTGTAAGCTGCAATTATTTTAATTTTTTAATTTTTCTGTCACAAACATTTGCAGAAAATGTCAAGGAATTCGCCTGATTTTTTTCGCCAGGTTCTATTGATTTTTCTATGAAATATAACAAGTCAAGATTCACTGTTGTACAATTGACCATGAATAGAGAATTTGTTCTCAATAAAATTAGCCTTACAGAGAAGATGGTTATGTTTTTAGGCGATTTGTTTTTCACTGAGTTATTCAAACTTTTGTAGAGGTCAACATTTTTTAAACCTATAGTAGTTAGTCGACAGGGAAGCTTGCCTTGCCTACAACTGTTGTGAGTTGGGCCAACCTGTTCGGTACGAAACAGAAGAGGGAAGGAGAAGAAGAAGAGAAGCGGAGGATAGGGTGAAAAAGAAAAAAATGTAAAAAGAAGTGCAAAAATAAATTACGAAAATCAGAGATAATGAGTGTAGAAAAATAGCAAGATTCCCAGCTCTGTGGTGAAAACTTTATTATTAAGGTCCAGCATGTTAATATGACGGGCTAAAATTAAGGGAGGGGTAAAGGTTTCAGCGTAAGAAAACACTCTTTTTTTAAGAGTATGGATTGAGCAAATCTATTCAAACTTTTTGTACATTATTAAGTATGCTTTTGGCAATATTCTGTAATTTCTTCATTTGATAATATTTAAAAACAAGCCGGGGATAGAGATTGACCGAGATTATTTTCTTTTTACATTAAGAAATTTTTTGTGGTCATCTAAAGTATAATCTGCAATTTTCCACGAAAAATTCCAGCATTTTGTGGGTGGAACACACCTTCAACGTAAAAAAAATTTTAACGAAATGTTGGGGAGAGGTATTTTATATGTAGAAAATGTGTACCAAATTTTAATTGAATCGGTAAAGTAGTTTTGAAATGGCAGTGAACACGAGCTTTGAAAAAGTAGTTTTGACAAAAACGCGTTTAAAGTTTTAGAAGCCCACAGCTGTCAGTGCTGTAGTGCTAAAGGACAGGAGATTAACTAGACAATAACTTCGAGAGTTTTGCTCAGATCGACTGAAAATTTTGGGAGTATTTTCTCTAAATGTTTAATAATAAGAACAGACAAAAAGAATTGATTTTTTGAAAGTGTAAACCTTCCACCCCCCTTAATTTGTCCAAGATGTTATTCATGCAGTGTAATGGATACACATCTTTCTTGCTGTCTTTATTCATTTTTCTAAAGTCAATTCACATCTAATACCCGTCATCTGATTCCTGAGCCATTACGATTGGATTATACCACTCGCTTTATGATGGTTTAATTATCTCATTGTCTTCTGAGCTTCCGCCAACAGAGCCTCTTAAACTTTCGACGACATGCGGTGATTTTATTATTTAATCGAAGAACGAACATTGTATCAGTGAAAAAGAAAATTTTATGAGTGGCTCCTCAGCTATAAAAATTTGTCTATATTTCTCGTGCATTATGAGGTCAATTTTCTCCGCGAAGAATCATATTGAGACGGCCATGTAGCGAGTTAAGCCACCGAAACTTACAAGGTTTAACGCTTCGCCTATGAAGGACTCTGAGCTACAATTTTTTGTCATGCCCCCCCCCCCCCCTCTTAGAAACGTTTAATTGATTATTTCCCGCTTGGTTGATTTGCAGCTCGTTCGCTCTCATGAAGGTATAAGTCGATTCTGTGTCATCTAACAAGCGTATTAACTTCCCGACAGGCACGACGTCAATATTTGGCAGCTTCGGAACACTCCTTCGGACACTCTTCTTGATCTACTTCTCACTCATCACAAATTATCCTTAGATGTTGATGAATTTATAAAAATGTCCTTTACTTCTGAATTTTCTATTCTGATGTGGTGCAGCTCATTTAGTACATCATCGACGGGGTTCCACCCATGACCCTGCTTGGCTGAAAAAAGTTATTTTAACTCAAATTTTATTTGATTATGTTAACAATAGTCAATGTTGATTTTACCTATCGGATTTTCAAGTTGATTATTCGTGGTACTACCAGTCAAAAATTTGTTTTAAACATTCATGTATTTATTTGATTTAGTATTATATTTATTGTGAACTTAATCTTCATTACTTTCCTCATTTATATCAGTTACACACTTTTTTTGTGAGTACGCTGCTCGAAAATTGTCGGAACAATCAGCGAAAGTACTACACGGAAAAAAAATTCTTGAGACGAACGAGTGAATCGAGAATATATAAACTCAAAGAAAGTGTACGCTTGGATTAGGTAAAACGTTTAGTTAGAAGAGTTACACATTTAGTTACTTTATGTAAATTGTTCTCGTAAATCAGGAATTTTGACAAAATTGCTAAGTGCGAAAGTTTATTATTTTCGACAGATTATGTATAATTGTATTATCTTAAGATTAGAAAAAAAATTTAGTTGTTATAGAAATATATTAACTTACAGTAGCCAATTTTTCGTCTGGTATCGCGAAAATGAATTTCCCTGAAATCCGTGTAATGCATTTGGAGGTCAAGTTTGTTGTTTTTATCGCGTTTCTTGATATGTCAATATAGCTATCGCCTACAATGGAAACAAATGTAAATTATTATTACTGCATCATAAACTCCATTTAATATTAACAATCGCGCACATTTTAAGTGGTAAAAAGCGTTTAATTGTCCAAAGGAAATCTCAACTGTCACTGATCCTCGAAAGGAACCAGATACTTTTTAAAACCCCGTTAAAAAACTTATTAAATTACGCGTTGAATGAGCCCTGATAGAGATATTTTTGAGCTTCAGAACACAATATACCACATGAGAAGTTGAAAAAATTAAAAAATTTCTCGAACTTTGTACCTCGACTTCTGCTTGTGGCACTACCTAGAAATTTTATAGCAAAAATCTCAAAATCATATCGCACAGTCTTTGAGGTCTTGCTTTAGCAGCAAGGCTGGTTATCAGTGGTGACCTTCGACTAAAACGTGACGCAGAAACGTTTGCACATATATGTCCTATCTTAAAAACCCGTACAATATTTTTGAAGTTTTATTGGCTTAGATTAGAGGTCAGATTTCACAGAATACTACCTGACAATTTCAGTTAAGGCTACAACTTTCGTATTTCGTCCTATAAGTTGAATTCGAGGTATGAAATTCGCGATTCCTGCATTTTTTCAACTTCTAACGTTCTATATTATCTTTAAAAGACTGAGAATATTAGGTTTTGAAGTCAACAGTGATTTTTGATACACGTAAAAAAATATTTGGGTGAATTAACCATCATTCTGGTTAAGTATGCCCTTACTATTTTTTCTGCTTAATACAATCAGAATTCTGATTAATTTAACCAGAAAAAATAGTGAGGGCATATTAAACCAGTATTCTGGTTGATTTAACTAGACATTTTTTGTGTATAGTACTTTTGTTGACCGTACCGACGATTCCCGACGTTAGCATACTACTTATCGCTTATGGTCGAAATTTCTCGAGAATCATCAGACCCGCAGAAATTTTAAGTAGTTTATTCACAAAAACAATGTGTGTAACTGCGAGAAATGAGGAAAGTAAAGAAGATTAAATTCTCAATAAATATGAAACTAAATCGGATAAATACACATGACTTCCAACAAAGCTTGAAAACTGTAATATTACGAATAATCATTGTATCTTTTCGGTTACAATGTATGTACATATAAATAATGTGTATCACATAATATATGAATACAATTACATAATTGCATCATATGAATATATTGAGATAGCAATGAAATCTTTATATGAATATTAGGTGGTAAAAAAACTCAGATAGTACAAAGGAAAAAAAAATAAAATGACCATCGACTCTCGGAGGATCCAATGCATTTTCCTGTACACGAAACTGCAGACGCGGCAGTCTTGTCGGTTCCTGTACAAGAGTTTGGCGAGGAAAACTGTGCATGATCCTCTAAACGAATCGGTATGCAAGGTAAGATTCGAATGATCATGAACAGATTCCTTCACAGAGCCAATTGAGGTGTGAGTTCATATACAGGAACGTGTTCAGGAGTTAATATATAAACCTGCGTAGGAAGTAATCCAAGAGGGTTCGCTAGTGGCTTAACTCTCTCTCTCGATGGTGAGTTAAATCCTCAAGTGAATGAAAGGAATGCAACTTTAGAGATGTAGGCAACATGAGCTTTCGCGATGCCGTTCTGTAAAGGAATCTATACGTGTCTCTGTAAATGGTCCTTCGAAAAGTTCCTTTCATATCTTTCTGTGACGGATTCTATACACGTTACTGTACAGGAACCTGCGCTTCAATTTTATTCGCAAAGGTACCTATAGAAAAAACCATACAGGATCATTCAGAGGTTTCTGTTATGAGAACTACAAAGTGAACTGTGCAGCCTTGGTACAGCCTAATAAGCTCGAAAACAAGTGCTTGATTTTTAGCCCGTTAATCTTCCTGCTTTGCCGTGATATTACTATAGGTACACTAGGCTAGCACCTCCACCATCGAATTTTTGAATTTATCATAGCTCAGAATTTTGGGCTTTTTTTGGGCTGCAATAAAAATTTTTGGGTTCCTTTACTTTTTTTCAAAAAAAAGTGGAGGTGCCAGCTTACATTAACCCAGCACCTCCACTTCTTTAAATCAGTAAATAATAAAAATTCAATCACACCAGAATTTTGGGCTTTTTTTGGGCTCTTAACATCCGCGAAAAAAATTTTTCCCAAACCAACCCTTAACTTCCAAAATCAACCCCCTTTAAAAAATGGAAAATATTCAGTTATTTATTAACGGGCTATTTTGGGCTTTTTTGGGCTCCCAGAAAATACCCACTTCGATTTTTGGGCTCCAACCCTTACAGTAAAAAATTAACCCCATTGGAACACGCAGATATGAAATTGTCAAAAAATAACTTTTATTACATTTTAGAGCTTGAATAAAGTCTCTGGTTTTTGTGCTCCTCGAAAATACACGCTACGATTTTTGGGCTTCAAACCTTAACGTCAAAAATCAAACCCTCTCTACCACGCAAATACAACTTTGTGTGCAAATAAATTTCTGTAGCATTTTTTGATAGAAATAGAGTCTCTGATTTTTGGGCTCCTCCAAAATAGCACCTACGATTTTTGGGCTTCAATCCTTAACGTCAAAAATCAACCCACGTAGGTACTACTTCGTCAAAAAATTAATTTTTCTAGAATTTTTGAATGGTAATAGAGTCTCTGATTTTTGGGCTCCTCGAAAATTTTTGAATTTGTCATAGCTCAGAATTTTGGGCTATTTTTGGGCTTTTCTTGGGCTGCAATAAAAATTTTTGGGCTCCTTTACATTTTTCAAAAAATTAATTTTCTTGTGGAGGTGCCAGCTTACATCAACCCGGCACCTCCACTTCTTTAAATCACTAAATAATTAAAATTCAATTACACCAGAATTTTGGGCTTTTTTTGGGCTCTTAACATCCGCGAAAAAAATTTTCCCCAAACCAACCCTTAACTTCCAAAATCAACCCCCTTTAAAAAATGGAAAATATTCAGTTATTTATTAACGGGCTATTTTGGGCTTTTTTGGGCTCCCAGAAAATACCCACTTCGATTTTTGGGCTCCAACCCTTACAGTAAAAAATTAACCCCATTGAAACACGCAGATATGAAATTGTCAAAAAATAACTTTTATTACATTTTAGAGCTTGAATAAAGTCTCTGGTTTTTGAGCTCCTCGAAAATAAACGCTACGATTTTTGGGCTTCAAACCTTAACGTCAAAAATCAACCCCTCTCTACCACGTAAATACAACTTTGTGTGCAAATAAATTTCTGTAGCATTTTTTGATAGAAATAGAGTCTCTGATTTTTGGGCTCCTCCAAAATAGCACCTACAATTTTTGGGCTTACATCCTTAACGTCAAAAATCAACCCACGTAGGTACTACTTTGTCAAAAAATTAATTTTTCTAGAATTTTTGAATGTTAATTGAGTCTCTGATTTTTGGGCTCCTCGAAAATTTTTGAATTTGTCAAAGCTCAGAATTTTGGGCTATTTTTGGGCTTTTTTTGGGCTGCAATAAAAATTTTTGGGCTCCTTTACATTTTTCAAAAAATCAATTTTCTTGTGGAGGTGCCAGCTTACATCAACCCAGCACCTCCACTTCTTTAAATCACTAAATAATTAAAATTCAATTACACCAGAATTTTGGGCTTTTTTGGGCTCTTAAAATCCGCAAAAAAAATTTCCCAAAACCAATCCTTAACTTCTAAAATCAACCCCCTTCAAAAAATTGAAAATTTTCAGTTATTTATTAACGGGCTATTTTGTGGGTTTTTTTGGGCTCCCAGAAAATACCCACTTCTATTTTTGGGCTCCAACCCTTACAGCAAAAAATTAACCCCATTTAAACACGCAGATATGAAATTGTCAAAAAATAACTTTTATAACATTTTTGAGCTTGAATAAAGTCTCTGATTTTTGGGCTCCTCGAAAATACACGCTACGATTTTTGGGCTTCAACCCTTAATATCAAAGATCAACCCACGTAGATACTACTTTGTCAAAAATGAATTTTCCTAGATTTTTTCAATGGAAATAAAGTCTCTGAATTTTGGGCTCCTCGAAAATACCCGCTACGATTTCTGGGCTTCAACCCTTAACGTCAAAAATCAACCCCTCTCTTCCACGTAAATAAAACTTTGTCTGCAAATAAATTTTTCTAGAAATTATTGATGGAAATACAGTCTCTGATTTTTGTACTCCTCAAAAATACCCGATACGATTTTTGGGCTTCAGCCCTTAACGTCAAAAATCAATCCCTCTCTACCACGTAAATACAACTGTGTCTGCAAATAAATTTTTGTACAATTTTTCAATGGAAATGGAGTCTCTGATTTTTGGGCTCCTCGGAAATACACGCTACGATTTTTGGGCTTCAACCTTTAACGTCAAAAATCAACCCACGTAGATACTAATTTGTCAAAACATCAATTTTTCTAGAATTTTTCAATGGTAATAGAGTCTCTGATTTTTGGGCTCCTCGAAAATACACGCTACGATTTTTGGGCTTCAACCCTTAACGTCAAAAATCAACCCACGAAGATACAACTTTGTCAGAAAACGATTTTTCTAGATTTTTTCAATGGAAATAAAGTCTCTGACTTTTGGGATCCTCAAAAATAACCGCTACGATTTTTAGGCTTCAACCCTTAACGTCAAAAATCAAACCCTCTCTACCACGTAAATACAACTTTGTCTGCAAATAAAGGACCCCGCACTAAATGTATGGGAAAATGGCCTTCGGTGGATTTGGCTGAAACTTTGTAATTTTTAAGGTTATAAGTGCCGGATGAAATATCCATAAAAAATTCCAAAAAAATGGACAGTTTCAGCGCTATGCGTCGCGAAGCGCTCAATATCAGTGAATAAAGCGAGTTACAACAGATTTTGTTACAAAAGCGATGTCAACCTAGAAATCACGCTTCAGATCGTGGTCTGTCATATTTTCGCCTACACCGTTGACCGTTCTGAGAAGCGCGCTATATGAGTCAACAGAGTTGACTCATATTGTCATGGGTTCGGCTAAACATGTTACTGACCACTTCTTGATGCGTGTTTCGTATACAGACATCGCTTGTGTCGCTAAAGCTACTAGGATTGGTTCTATTCGCTGATCATGGGCGCTTAGCGTTCGACCCTCCGGCGAAGGGTACACTATTATTATCGATGTGCGCACTAGTTACTAATGTTACTTTGGATACCATTTCTGTTTTAAAAAAAGGAAATGCTTAGTCAAGTTCAAATCTTGGGCGCTTAGCGTTTGATCGTTTCGAGAAGCGCGCAATATAACTCATTGGTTTGCCTAAACATATTACAGACTACTTTCTGATGCGTAATTTTTATAGTGACATCGCTTTTGTCGCTAAAGTTACTAGGATTGGTTTTATTCGCTGATCTTGAGCGCTTAGCGTTTAACCCTCTTGCGAAGGGTAGAATGTTATTATTGGTATGAGCACACTAGTTACTAATGTTACTTCGGGTACCATTTTTGCCTTTAAGGAAGTGTTGAATTAGTCAAGTTAAAATCTTGGGCACTTAGCGTCGTTTTGAGAAGCGCGCTATATGAGTCAACGGTGTAGGCGACAATATAACAGGCCACGATCTGAACCGTGATTTCTATGCTGACATCGCTTTTGTAACAAAATTTGTTGTAATTCGTTTTATTCACTGATCCTGAGTGCCTAGCGACGCATAGCGCTAAAACTGTCCATTTTTTCGGATTTTTTTACGGATATTTCATCCGGCACTTATAACCTTAAAAATTACAAAGTTTCAGCTAAATCCACCGAAAGCCATTTTCCCATACATTTAGTGCGGGGTCCTCTATTTGCAGACAAAGTTGTATTTACGTGGTAGAGAGGGATCGATTTTTGACGTTAAGGGTTGAAGCCCAAAAATCGTATCGGGTATTTTCGAGGAGCCCAAAAATCAGAGACTCTATTACCATTCAAAAATTCTAGAAAAATTTATTTGTTGACAAAGTAGTATCTACGTGGGTTGATTTTTGACGTTAAGGGCTGAAGCCCAAAAATCGTAGCGGGTATTTTCGAGGAGCCCAAAAATCAGAGACTCTATTTTCATTAAAAAATGCTACAAAAATTTATTTGCAGACAAAGTTGTATTTACGTGGTAGAGAGGGGTTGTTTTTTGACATTAAGGGTTGAAGCCCAAAAATCGTATCGGGTATTTTTGAGGAGCCCAAAAATCAGAGACTGTATTTCCATTGAAAAATTCTAGAAAAATTTATTTGCAGACAAAGTTGTATTTACGTGGAAGAGAGGGGTTGATTTTTGACGGTAAGAATTGAAGCTCAAAAATCATATCGGGTATTTTCGAGGAGCCCAAAAGTCAGAGACTGCATTTCCATTGAAAAATTCTAGAAAAATTTATTTGCAGACAAAGTTTTATTTACGTGGAAGAGAGGGGTTGATTTTTGACGTTAAGGGTTGAAGCCCGAAAATCATATCGGGTATTTTTCAGGAGCCCAAAAATCAGAGACTGTATTTCCATTGAAAAATTCTAGAAAAATTTATTTGCAGATATAGTTGTATTTACGTAGAAGGGAGGGGTTGATTTTTGACGTTAAGGGATGAAGCCCAAAAATCATATTGGGTATTTTCGAGGAGCCCAAAATTCAGGGACTGCATTTCCATTAAAAAATTCTAGAAAAATTTATTTGCAGACAAAGTTGTATTTACGTGGAAGAGAGAGGTTGATTTTTGACGTTTTGGGTGGAAGCTAAAAATCGTATCGGGTATTTTTGAGGAGCCCGAAAATAAGAGACTCTATTTCCATTAAAAAATTCGGGAAAAATTGACTTCTTGAGAAAGTAGTATCAACGTGGGTTGATTTTTGACTTAAGGGTTGTAGCCCAAAAATCGTAGCGTGTATTTTCGAGGAGCCCAAAAATCAGAGACTCTATTTTCATTAAAAAATGCTACAAAAATTTATTTGCAGACAAAGTTGTATTTACGTGGTAGAGAGGGGTTGTTTTTTGACGTTACGGGTTGAAGCCCAAAAATCGTAGCGGGTATTTTCGAGGAGCCCAAAAATCAGAGACTCTCTTTCCAATAAAAAATGCTACAAAAATTTATTTGCAGACAAAGTTGTATTTACGTGGTAGAGAGGGGTTGATTTTTGACTTTATGGGTTGAAGCCGAAAAATCTTAGCGTGTTTCGAGGAGCCCAAAAATCAGAGACTTTATTCAAGCTCTAAAATGTAATCAAAGTTATTTTTTGACAATTTCATATTTGCGTGTTTCAATGGGGTTAATTTTTTACTGTAAGGGTTGGAGCCCAAAAATCGAAGTGGGTATTTTCTGGGAGTCCAAGAAAGCCCAAAAATATCCCGTTAATAAATAACTAAAAATTTTCAATTTTTTGAAGGGGGTTGATTTTGGAAGTTAAGGGTTGGTTTGTGGAAAATTTTTTTTGCGGATCTTAAGAGCCCAAAAAAAGCCCAAAATTCTGGTGTAATTGAATTTTTATTATTTAGTGATCTAAGACGACTCTCTCGGTTCCAGTTCTACTTCCCCCCCTCTCCCAACCCTCCCTTATTAACTGAAGTTTTTGGTGGGATTGACGTTAGAACTACAATCTCCACCATATGATGATTTGATACTTAACTTTGACATGGTTTCGACTCAGAAAATAAATTTATTGCATAAAGGTGTTAGTTGGGCGTATAATATGAACCATGAATAATACAAACTACAAAATACCCTCGGAAAGGACTGGAACTTTTAATGAAAAAAGGCATGCACACGGAAAATCTAAAGGTCATGTTTCAGGCGACGATTGGAGACTGGGTGTTTGGAATGCTAGGGGACTAACTGATCTCAAGGTAAAAGAATTGCGTGCAACTATGGACGTGAAGAAACTAGATATTTTATGCGTGCCCGAAACAAAGAAAAAGGGATGCAAAACCAAAGACATAAAAAACGCCGTGTTGAAAGGCGGATTTGAAATATGGTCAGGAGTAGACTGTGAATCACATGGTAAACAAAGAGTAGGTCTCATTTTGAATGAAAGAGCAAAGCAGCATCTCGGAGACCATAGCTTGGTGTCTCCCAGACTGCTGTGGGCTAGAATGAAAGTAGGAATCAGAAGAATATTTATTATAGCATGCTACGCGCTGGTTGATAGTGATCCTAGAGAAGTAAAAGACGCCTTCTGGAACACTTTAAATGACACAATAGACATCTGCGAACATGGGGAAAGAATAATTCTACTAGGAGACATGAACGGTTGGGTGGGCATCCAAAATCAGGGTACAGAAAGAGTATTAGGTAATTTTGGGG
>NC_046659.1:43769172-43772326 GCF_010883055.1 Belonocnema kinseyi | reverse complement strand
CCCCCCCCCCTCACGAGTCAGAAGACTAACCCCTAAGGGATGCTACATCTTAAGGTCCTATATACTCAAACCAGGTTCTTATCAAAATTAGAAAAAAGAAAAGCGATAGAATTAAAATTAAAAAACTATCATACGCGTTAAAAAATTTAAATGGTAAAATGCATCGAATTTTAAATTCAAGCCAAAATTTATTTAGCTAAAGTAGTAAGTCGAGGAATGTGCAAAATACAGTTCATTTCGAAGAAACAGAATTAGATGTTAATAAGCAAAGGCACTCGTTATAAGATGCACGGAACAGAATAACAATAAATAGTGGTAGCGGTCAAGGGGGTGAAAACTCATTACCGAGGATTTATGTTAAATTGGCCATATTTTTAAAAATAACACGGAAGATGGTCGCACTTATTTTTTGGATAATTTAATAAGATTCAACAAGAGGGGATATAAAATTAGTGAATTAAACATTTTAGAGAATTCAGAATCTGTTTTCGAAGACGAAGCATTAGGTTGGTTTCAAGTCAATAAAAAGATTTGACAACATTTAGATCAATTTTTTGAAAATTTTAAAGAAACTTATTTAAATAAGGGATTTACATAAATAGTCAAAAATAAAATAAAATTTTGTAATTAGTAGAAAGAACAAGATATTCACGCGCTCATGACAGAAATTAAATAACTTTTCGAAAAATTAATGCCACGTACCAAAAGTATCAAAGTTATAATTTAATAATAGGAACCGATATGATAGAAAGATTAGGTTTAAAAATGGAATATGGGAAAAAGATTTGGTGGTTACTAGGATTACCAAATATTAAGTATGCGATCAAATCAAAATTAATTAAAATGCAAAAGCCGATAATGGAAGAGAATAAGAAACAGAGTATGAATAGGGACAGCGAGAAAAGTAAATTGAAATTCGGAGCGAACGTTAGCCTGAGAAACGACATGCGAGAGAAAGCAATTAGGAAAAGTAGTTGGTATAATTTTAGAAATAATGCGGTAATAAATAATAATATTATTACAATGAAAATAGAAAAGAAGAAAAATTTATAACGATACGAGGAAATTTCTGAAGGCATAGTAGAGTTCAATGAAGCACAACAAGTGTAATTAGAAAATTTAATTAAAAGAAAAATTACTAATTAAGGAAGTGAATTAAAACCGACATATCTAACTAGCCATAAATAGATGTTATAATAAAGAAACCTAACGGAAAATGCAGATTTTGCTTGGATATTTGGAAAGTAAATAAAGTAACTAAAAAAGATCTATATCCAATTCCTATAATGTCGGAAATATTAGATGCATTAAGGTTAGCGAAATACATGTCCAAAATAGATCTTCGTTTAACATACACACACATTAAAACTGCACCTATTCTGCTACCTCCATCCCATAATTATAGTATCAAAAAATTTCGAGGAACATTGATAATACTTAGAAATTGTTTTTGATAAAATTAAAAATACAGTTTTAACAATGGGTTCAGATAAATGCGAGTTTGGATGTTCAGAAATAAAATATTTGGGGTTTAAAGTTAATGAAAATGATTACAGATGGATGAAGAAAAAGAAGGACTTAAAGTGGGAATGGAATAATGGAGGTGTTGGATGGTGGAAATGTGGTTGGTTATAGACCCTTTACCCTTATTACGTTAGTGGCTCATAACAGATTTCTGCATACGATGACCCATCCCTAACTTCCATGGTTTGTTGTTATTGTTCTCCAAAAGGTGTCAGGCGGTTAGCGCTACATGAAACAAATGTACGGAACGAATGAACAAAATCAAGTGTAATTTCTGACGAGTGCCCTGTGGTCGAGGTGTGACTTCCGCTCTTGGTCACGATGGTTTTTAAGCTTGATCCGTTCAACCTAACTTCAAATTAATGTAACAGATAAATGAAAATTTAGCCTGTCATACATTCTACCTGGATGTTATAAATGAATAATTTAGCTTATTTAGAATTAATTGGAAGTTAGGCTCATATTTGTTCTTCGTTGACTGGTTTATAAGAGAACACGCTGACGATCCCCTTTATTGTAAATTATACGGCATTATATGGAGGCAAAAGCTATTGACTGGTCTGTCTAATATGTGTCTCAAGTCTGCTTGATTGGTATCGAAAACTAAGGGTTTTCTTTTCGCCTGTCATAAGTGGATGCTGAGAGTTTGCAAGCTACCGGCACATAGAGAGACGCAATGTGGCTCTAGAAGTTCTATATTACACAAAATATTAGTGCTACTATGTCTGATATTATACCCCTTCAAGATCTGAAGACGAAGATCCTTTACTTGATCGAATTCTCGGCAACAGCCGATAGTAATAAGATACATTAAGCTAGCACCTTCACAATCGAATTTTTGAATTTTACATAGTTCAGAATTTTGGGCTTTTTTGGGCTTTTTTGGGTTACAATAAAAATTTTTGGGCTCCTTTACTTTTTTCAAAAAATAAATTTTTTTGTGCAGGTGCCAGCTTACATTAACCCAGCACATCCACTTCTTTTATTAATATTATTACACCATTAAGCCATTTCCCTTTCGGGGTAGGCGTGACTCACTCGGCAGGGGAAAGGAGTAGTGTGTGGAAGGTATACAGATTTTTCAGATTGATACAGAATTCTCGTGCTATTTGAGTAAATAACACGTTCGTTCCGCAACACTGCTTCGACCCAGGTTGCTGATCAATCTCTCTAGCAATCACTCCAAGCAAAGAACCTCACGAAGTTGTTATGTAAGGTTCCCCACTTGGGTCCATTAGTAGTCAAGGTCTTTGTTTCAGGCGTCATTCACTCTACTGACACTCTTTTTATTAACTATTTTCCGCCATACTTTCCTGTCCTGGCATACTTCTCTAGCTTTTTTTATCTCCATGCATTTTTTCATGCAGGCTCTCGTGTTTCTGTGACTTCTTATGTCTCTTCTAAGTAGGGCCTCATTCACACATTATAACCATTCTTCCCGCGGTCTACCACTGGGCACGTTGCCATTTACTTTACCTTGATACACCTGTTTCGTTAGTCGTTCATTCGGCATTCTCTCAACATGTCAGAACCATCTTAACCGATTTCTTTCCTATGTGTCTACTAGCGTCTCTTCTGCACCACATTCTTTTAGAATTATCTCGTTACTTACTTTGTCCATTAGGGATTT
>NC_046659.1:43764517-43769072 GCF_010883055.1 Belonocnema kinseyi | reverse complement strand
TGTCAGAAGATTACGGGGGGGGGGAGGATAGAGAATCGCTTGCTGTGTCTTTCCAGAAGTCAATGGAAGTAGTTTGGAAGTAGGCTTACCTTTAGGATCTCGAGGATGTCTTCTCCGACTGTAAAAGTCCCAGTGGTTGTAATCTGGATCACTTTATTTTTGCACTAAATTTCTCTTACAGTTGAATCGTTGTCCTAGTCGAGGGTCTTTTGCCTTCTTGCTATCGCGGGCCTCTTTTTAAAGGAAAAGCAGCGTCTAAGTAGAAGAGGGGCCCTATTTTTTATCATAGTTTTAGATACAGGCCTCTCCCTCCACTCTTTGCGTTTGCAAGGGCTGGTCAGTGTTTCCTTTTTGTCACTCTTGGCCCAGTCTCTCACTCTCTCTCTCTTTCTAGCTTGTTGCTTCAGGACTAGCGGGAGGGTTAGAAGTTCCGGTGTGAGCAAGGTAACGAAGCTTCCTCTTTCCTGGCGCCATTTGTACTTTCTCCTGATTTTCCGAGCCAGGGTAGCTGGCGGCCGAGGGGAGAGGAGGGAACTAAGTATTGTTCTGGTGATGAGAGTGAGAAGCCGTGCGTGGGATTGACAAAGACAGCAAAATTCCTGGTTCTTGAAACTGCAATGACCTACGATTTTTCCCGTTATCCGGGCAGTTTGTGTATTAAAAATATACAGGCCGAAACGAGTTTCTCTTAAGGAAATCAATTCAAGCTAAAATATTTTATTCTGTAATTATTGATTGATTTCCTGCATCTATAGAACTTAAGTTGCGTACATTAAATTTGTTAATTCTTGTGCCTCATTCCACAATTGATTATTATTATCTATAAAAGAATCAATTTCGAACGTTTTGTTACTAATTTTCGCGTTTTCTTTTTCTTGTCTTTCTATGTCTTTTCGCAATTTTTTGCGACCTAATCTTACTCTCTCTGCTCTTTCTCTGTCTATTCTTTCTTTCTCTTTTCTTAGAGTTTCTCCGCATTCTAACCGAATTGATTCTATTCGTTCTTTTTCTGTTTCTAATTTTTTGAGTTCTTTGCTTTTACTTTCTATTTCTCTATCTATCCTATTCGTTTCTATATCGCTATTTTCTAGATTGGTAGGACTTTTGTCTTCTATTCTCCAATTTCCTAACGTGTTTTCGGTATTGGAAGATAGGAAGTCAGCTATATTAATGTGTATAAGTTTCGTGTACTTTCTGATTATTTTCTCGGGCTACTTCATTTTTACTATTTTCCCCCACTTTTTATACCGGATTCGCCATTGTCGGAATATCTTTTATTTTTCCAGATCTTAAACGCATGCAATTTAATCTATTTCCTTTTTCTATTTTAACCGAATAGCTTAGGGGTGCTTATGGCTAATTAAAAACCGGCACGTTCACACAGGTGAGTGTCTCGGTTCTTACTACTGGGGAGTGTACGTGGTCTTACCACGTAGTGGAAGTATCCACTAAGGGCAGCAAGTGATAGGGTTGTTTATATGACGTCATTGGTTCCTACTTCGCGCGCCAATTTTCAATACTGACGCCGCTTTCTTTTCTAACTATCTTATTTCTTATTCAATTTTCTCAAAGTTTTTTTGATATCTTTCTTAATTTCTCCTTTCCAACTAGTTTTTTCCTATTTCAGTATTGATTTTTTACAAATTTATTTTGACTCTACTTTGCACCCTTCAGTTACTCAATCCTGCTACAAGAAGTACAAGTAAGGAGTATTTTCTGAGGGTGCTTTAATTTGTTATTGCCGGTGGTGGGACTTGAAATTGGGCTGTTGTCCCACCAACGTTTTATCGGACATATATACAGGTCTACCCGCACTTTTTCGCTCTAAATTACATCCTACCCGCACTTTTTCTAAAAATCCATAAAACATTTCATCAAACGATTATCAAACCTTTTTTCAACACAATTTTTTTTTAAATTAAAATGTTTTCTCTCCAATCGCATACAGACGTCAATTACTTTAAATTTCCAAATTTAATCATTTGAACGACTTCCGTTCTCGACTTCGAGGATTACTATAGAAGGGATTTTGGGTTTTATAAGGAGGCTGTCAAATTTGTGAGGGATTTTACAAACTAAGGGAAAGGATTTGGCAGTCGAGAAAGGGTGAAGTCAATTAAAGGAAAACGATTGAAACATCAAAATTAATTTATTAATCAACTTACAAAAGGGTGGTGAGACCTGCCCGCTCACAATCGGCAGTAAATCTCGCTGACTGAGCCGTAAGCAGGTGGAGGTGGTGGATGGTGTATATTAGCTTGGCTGATAACTGGGTCAGACAGCTTGGCTTTCTGGAGTAGAGCTGGACGGTGGCAATCCCGGAAGACGTGCGGTGAGCAAAGATAGCCTAAGGCAGCACGAGGCTCGAGGCTAATTACCTTGGGGCAAGATTGCGTTAACAAGGAGTAAGAGCGTTGTTCCCCACTCCTTTTCCTAGGACCGCAATGCGGTATGGTAGCGGGGTGCTTGTAACTTTGTTACAAACAATACTATGGTTCAGTTACGTTATTTGTACTCGTTTATGGAAAATAGTTCCTAGTTTTAGTTAGTGAAGATTTAGTTCTCTGCTCTTCTACTCGGCGCACTATAGTTTAAAGTACGGTAAAAAATGTATTCCGATGCCTGTTTCAAGATTTAGCGTAGAAAACCGTGGTCTTAATAATACTTATTATATGTGTGTCAAAATTTCACGAATACTATCACGGAGATTATTTTATATTTTAATTTAAGGATTAATTTTAGTTCATAGTTTTCCCGATCGTGGCGCTGTGACCTGGGTTTTGTCGATTTCCGTGTATAGAGAAACGTAAAGGCTTGAAATAAGTCTAAGATTCTTCAGTAAAGGATTTAAGTATTAAATCTGGTCTTCTATTAACTATTTTGAACCTCCGATCAATTTTATTCAGGATTAATTATTTAAGATTCACATTAATTCCGTAGTAATTTCAAATTCTTCCCACCAATTACTTGAAGTCAGGAACTTTTGACGTATTCCAAGTCCCACGAAACTTCTACGTCATTTAAGTTCTTGAAACCTTAAAAACTAAGTTAGTCCTAAGTGATTATGCTGTAGTATGCGGTAGTTGCGTTGCAACTTGAGCTTTTTTGAACACGCCCTGAAGCGAGCACCCTGCGATTTTGCGGTCTTGGCGCGTTACACAAAACCCGTTACTTTCGTCCTTGGTTCCCATGTGATCAGAGGTGACTGATTTGCACCGAGTGATCTATAGAATTATGGCCTAAGTTTTACAAAAATTTAATATCTGGGATTGGAACTTTTGTGGATTGAACTCATCGACTTTAATAACCCCATTAATTAACTTATTTTTCCGCGTTGAAGTCTCACATTCTTTGCTCTGTTTCACACAATGTCAGGATTCCGCATCATTGACCACGTGGTCTTAGTATTATTTTTGTTCCTCTTTTATCGGCGCACTCTTAATTGGTAGCTTTCCGCGTAATTCCAGCCGTGAATTCTTGTTTAATGTTTCGGGATAATTTGTAAGAAGAAAATTTTTATGGGATTGCTTTATCGATTATATAAAATAAATTTCGAGTTTTTCTCGTTTCTAGTTAATATAAAATGTTCTGTTGTGATTTTAAGAACCACCCCTGAATTTTCCTCTATTCTTCCTGTAGTATTTAGAGTTGCTTGCTTAATTATAAGTAAAATTTAACTTAACTAAAGTAGATTAATAGGAATACTTCCATTATGGCCAGACTATATATATATATATATATATATGATCAATCGTAGCCCAAGATTTTGAGGGTCCCAGAATTGTTATACAATTCGGAAAACGGCCATTTTGTTTTTTTCCATAGCAAACTGACTACTCCAATTTCTTTGGTTGATGAATTCAACTTTTTTTTATTTTTCCCTTCGTTTTTCGGACTTTGTCCAACCACGTTTCACCTCTTTATCACGTTCTTTCATATTTTTAGGTGGAAGGAGGGAAATTGTTACGCGATTTTCGTTGAATTGATTATTCAAAGAACTGGAAGATAAAATCTGAATGGTATACAATGTTTAAAAACTTTACAAGCTGTTTATTGGGATTTGCATTGATTTAATGGGGGTATGAATAAAAAAATCTCGTTGAATTTATTGATTTGTGATAATTTGATGATTTGATAACTTGATTTGATAATAATTTGATAATTTTTATTAACGTATTAACTAACAAAAAAATGAACAATTCAAACTAAATATAACATTCGGTAATTTAAACAATGATTATTAATTAATATTAATTATTTCTTGAATTAATTAAAATTCATAATAATTGGAATGAATGGATTAACGGGAATTTCGAGTCACATGCACCCCTTACTTGTTTAATGTTTCGGGATAATTTGTAAGAAGAAAATTTTCATGGTATTGTTTTACCGATTATATAAAATAAATTTTGAGTTTTTCTCGTTTCTAGTGAATATAAAATGTGCTGTTGTGATTTTAAGAACCACCCCTGAATTTTCCTCTATTATTCCTATAGTATTTAGAGTTGCTTGCTTAATTATAAGTAAAATTTAACTTGGCTAAAGTAGATTAATA
>NC_046659.1:43758052-43764417 GCF_010883055.1 Belonocnema kinseyi | reverse complement strand
GAAGAACGAGCTCAAATCTCTTGATATCGGGACAAGAAAGGTTATGCACATGAACAAAAGCATGCATCTTAAGTCTTCCGTTCCGCGACTGTACATCTCACGTTATCAAGGAGGTCGCGGAATACTGAGTCTTGAATGTCTTCACAACAGGATTATTCTGGGTACAGCACATAGAGTTGCAAATGGAAGAGAACCTCTTCTTAAAATGGTCAGGAATCACGAAGAAGTGGACAAAGGAACGGTTCTGCACAAAGCAGCGGAGGAGGCTGCTGAAGCACTAGGACTTGACTTCAGTATTAGGGGTGAGCAAAATGCATCAAATCTTATCTATCTCGAGTGCTCAGTCCTGAAAGTCCGGATTAAGAAAGCACAAGAGAAAAACTTTCGTGAGCAGCTCCTCGATAAGAGGATGCACGGTATCTTCCACAGAAATGTGAAAGATCAGTCAACGTCTTATGAGCTAACGTTTGCTTTCCTTAAATCGCCCGCATTGAAGTCTGGTACGAAGGGTTTCATTTTTGCATGCCAAGACGGTGTCAGTTCCACCTTAACATACCGTCGCCACATTTTGAGCCAAGACATTCCCGATGATAGCTGCAGGGCGTGTCATGCACACCCCGAGCATTTAGCTCACATACTATATAGTTGTCCAACTCACGCGGGAACGACCTGCATTCAAAGGCACAATGCGGCACTAAGTGTGCTTTATTACCATCTCTGTCACTCCTACGGCATTAACCTTAATATCGCTCCTCTAAATGCTTCTAGGGAAATTGAGTCAATTGTCGAGAATGGGAAGTGCCGCATATACTGGAACTTTATATATTCGACAATTGTTTCTGTTGCTCACCCGAGGCCTGACATGGTTCTTCTTGACTTCGAGAAGCGAACCATGTTTGTTATCGAATTTTCGGCACCAGCTGACGAAAACAGCATAGCCAAGGAGAATGAAAAGAAAGAGAGGTATCGAGAACTTATAAGGGAGTTGCAACGATTGTATCCGGAATTTTATGTTAAATTGATCGTCCTTATCAGCGGCGCTCTTGTAGGTGCCAAGCTTCCACTTGCTAATGACCTAAAAAGCATCCTGCGTGTCAACAATATGCTAGAACACTTGTGGAAAAAATGCAGAAGACGGTTGTCCTTGGGTCGCTCCGTGTTCTTAGGGTGCACGAGGCTTTTGCTGGATCGCCGTTTTGATTCCTTTACAGACTGTAGCCACCTGTCTCACAGTCGTGATACGTGGTTGTGGCTGAAATTTTACCGCGATTTCGCAGGAAGCGGGTGCAATTTTCCAGATTAGCACCCGCTCCCGGTGAAAATCACCTGTATCACCTGTATCGGTGAAAATCACCAGGTGGAAATCACCTGTATTTTATAGAAAACGTGGATTGTGCCAGGAGGCTCCAGCGTTCCTCGATCAACAGAACATGTATTTAGTGTCATTTTTTTGCGATTCTAATGTAAAATACATACCGTGGATACCAGCTATACGTGTGATAGCTCTGAAGCTTAGGCCCGTAGAGTTAATACTCAATACCCCTTGAAGTAAAAAAAGTATTATTAATTTGATTGATAACACAGGCACACAAAAAAAGTGGTCTGTCCGGTAGACTACAATACCATATCTATATGTTTTTGTTGTCGCTGATTTCAAATCCGAGGTCTAAATAACCCAATCAGGTCATAGTTTCCCAAAAAATGCAAAAAGAGACGCAAAAACGACGAAAACAGCGTTTTTTCGTGTATATTTTGTATAAAAACAAAAGATATTCATGTCCGGTCGCCTTTACAACCATATCTATATGTCTTTTGGGTCACTGAATCTGAATTCGGGGTTCAAATAACCCTATCAGGTCATAGTTTTCCAAAAAAGCAAAAATATAGTTAAAAATGAGGAAAACAGCGTTTTTTTGTATATTTTGAATAAAAATGAAAGATTTTATGTTCTGGCAACTTTACAACCATATCTTCATGCCTTTTGGGTCGCTAAATCTGAATCCGGGGTCCAAATAACCCAATCAGGTCATAGTTTCCCAAAAAATGCAAAAAGAGTCGTAAACACGACGAAAACAGCGTTTTTTCGTGTATATTTTGTATAAAAACAAAAGATTTTCATGTCCCGTCGACTTTACAACCATATTGATATGTCATTCGGGTCGCTGACTCTGAATCCGGGGTCCGAAGGACTATGCCAGTTCAGATTTCACCGTAAAAATCATAACTATAGTCGAAAATTGGCCATTTCGAATTTCTACGTTAATATTTGTATTTTAAACTTACGCAAACCTTAATCTTAAACATACAAAGCCTGTTGAAAATGTAAAACTTCTACCGCGTTTTACATAGGTTAAATAAAGGTTCAATGATCGATAGACCGGTCAAGGACTTCATATTTAAGAGGCTATAAACATCCTTCTTTTCCCTTAACTTCCGAAGACCTACGAACTCACGGCAATCCATCTCATAAATCCTTAATGTACTCATCAATACCCATGAATTCCAAACCACACTGAGAGAAATCTGCAGAGATTAATTCACGAAACGGCTCCTCGATCTAATGACTAGCTTTTGCCGTGAAAAGACAGCTAGATACAAGATACAAGATCAAACAACGAGAAATAAAATCAAGCGCGATTTATATTCACGTGGCTATTTATATCCGGTAGCTATAACAGTGATCCAAAGATCCAAACATTCATGGCACGTAAACAATTCACTAATTCCAACCAGTCAACTACTTTTGAAGCACATCAATACCAAAAAAATTCAGATGCATTTTGTTATATATGTGGCAAATTTGATGTGCCAGTAAATCGTAGATCAGTTAGTGATGACCTTATATCAATGTATGAAGACTATTTTGGTATAAAAGTCCAAAAACAAACTGAAAACTGGGTTCCTCATAACACTTGTGGTGCATGTTTTCAGTCACTTACTCGTCACAAAAGTAATGAAGGCAATAAGAAAACACTCAAAATTAGAAAACCAATGATATGGAGGCAACCTTTGCGAGAGGAAGACTGCTACTTCTGAATGGCCAATCTTAATGGAATAAATAGAAAAAATAAAGGTAGTGTCAAATATGCTGATGTATTTAGCGTCACAAAACCAGTGGAAGATAACGATACTTCAAAAACCTTCAGGAAATTGTCAGTGAGGAGAGAGACGACTGATACGGTGAAAACGATGACGAAATTGATCGTAACAGTGACGAAAGTATTCTGAAAAATGATAAATATGATGATTATGACGAAGATGGTATTGAATATGATGACGATGAATACAACGATGAAGATGAAGAACAGTACCTTCCACATAGCCAAACCGTGGTGCTCCAGAGTTATTTACGTGGGCAGAATTTAATGACTGTGCACGAGATCTAGGACTTGCTAAAGATGATATGGAATATTTAGCTTCCATTTTCGAGAAAAAAAATTTTTTGCTGAAAAAATAAAAATAAGTTCTTGTAGGAATAGAGAAAAAGGTTTTAGACAATACTTTAAATCTGAAGTTAATGAAAAGGGAAAATTAGTGTACTGTGATAATATTGATGGGTTGATAGAAAGATGAAACCCGGTATTTATAAACCAGAAGATTGGAGACTATTTACTGACGCTTCCATGCGCAGCCTGAAAGCAGTATTATTGCACAATACTAATGTTTATGCTCCAATTCCAGTTGCACATTCTACGGAATTAAAAGAAGACTATAGTACTCTTAAACTTCTTCTGGAAAAAATTAACTACTCAACACATGAATGGAAGTTTTGTGGAGATCTGAAAGTTCTTGGGATTTTATTAGGACAGCAATCAGGGTTTACAAAAACACCCTGTTACTTGTGTTTATGGGACAGTAGAAATCGCATCAAGCATTATAAAAAAAAAGAAATGGCCAAAAAGAACATCATTTGACGTAGGAAAATTGAACAGAATTGAAAAACCTTTAGTCAATCCAAAAGATATTTTAATTCCACCCCTTCATGTCCAGCTTGGTCTTATGAAGCAATTTGTCAAAGCTCTTGATATTCACGGTGACTGCTTTCTATACTTGAGCAATCAATTTCCACAACTTTCCGAAGCGAAGTTGAAAGCGGGTGTATTTAATGGACCACAAATACGAAAAATGTTGCGGGATCCGGAATTCATTAAAAAAATGACAGACACTGAAAAAGCTGCCTGGCTCAGTTTTAAGATGGTTGTTGAAAATTTTTTAGGCAATCACAAAAGTGCAGATTACAAAAAAATTGTTTCTGATATGGTTTCAAATTTTGTTGAATTGTGTTGTCTAATGAACTTGAAGCTCCATCTTCTTGATTCTCACATTGACGAGTTTCCAAAGAATCTGGGTGATTTTAGTGAAGAACAAGGCGAACGTTTTCACCAAGACATCAAAGAGATAGAGCATAGACATCAGGGACATTGGGATGTTAATATGATGGCTGACTACTGTTGGTCATTTAAACGAGATCAAGTTTCAAAGGGAACTAAACGGGATATTGTCGAATAAAATCGTGAGAGGCAAGGGGACTCACGCTAATCCAGCACCCCAAAGGGAACAGAATTTACTACGTCCACGCCATTGTTCCTGGGTAATGCTGAAAGCTAATAAAACTTGTTCCAAAAAAAGTGTTTTATTTTTTTTAGATCCTACAATTTTAGGCAAGGGGAATCATGCTCATGGAACACCCAGATGGGACTATTGGAACCCCAGATTCAGATTGAGCGACCCAAAAGATATAAAGATATGGTTGTAAAGTCGGCCGGACATGAAACTCTTTTAATTTTATACAAAATATACAAGAAAAAACGCTGTTTTCGTCATTTTTACGTCTATTTTTGCATTTTTTGGAAAACTATGACCTAATTGGGTTATTTGAACCCCGGATTCAGATTCAGTGGCCCAAAAGACATAAATATATGGTTGTAAAGTCGACCGGACATGAAAATCTTTTGTTTTTATACAAAATATACACGAAAAAACGCTGTTTTCGTCGTTTTTACGTATCTTTTTGCATTTTTTGGGAAACTATGACCTGATTGGGTTATTTGGACCCCGGATTCGAAATCAACGACCCCAAAAACATATAGATATGGTAGTGTAGTCTACCGGACAGACCACTTTTTTGTGTGCCTGTGTAATTTTTCAGCCTAATTTTTATTACTATAAAAATAGCAATAATTAATTTACTATTAATGTAGAAATTGTAATTATAAATAAATACAAATGCAATTTTATAATTATCGGTATCAAATTACGTAACCCTTAACATTTAACATTTATTTGCGAATCCATCTTGGAGCCTCATGTACATAAAATTTCGCTAGAGGTTTTATATGATTAGAGTGAAATATTTTTAATTGTTCAGAAGATTACTAAAAATTTTCGGGTGGAGACCTTGCTTGGTCCTCTCTATGGAGGGGAGAGTTGTGATATTGCAATTTGTAACTCACAAGGCACATTTTATGGTAATACTTTAGTTAAAGATAATTCATCAAATTGTGAATTATATTGCCCGATATACCCCTGAGGCTACGCGATGCTCCATAATTCGTTTTGATCTAGTTTGTTATTTTAATTTCTTAACGCTGAATGGTTCAGAATTCTTATTTTGCTACAATTAAACCGTTTTGTAGTCAACCTCATCATCATGTGACGTCACAGGAGGTTGATAATCATCTGCACGTCAGAAAAACTCAGCTAACTCGCCATTACTACTACTATCTTGACTCTATCATTCAAATTCTCCCGCCAGTTCTACCACAGGGGGTTGCTACCAACCTAACATCTGAAAAACTCAACTGGGAATCGCTTGCAGTTATTGACAGGAAATCACCTGAATATCCTGTAAGACCTGGATTATTCCAAAAGGCTCCAGGATTCCTCGATGAACAGAATATGGAATTTGTCTAATTTTCAGGCGATTCTAGTGAACTATACCGTTGATACCAGCTATACGTGTGGTAACTATGTGGCGTAGGCAAGTATCGTCAATACTCCGAATTTATAATCACGTTGCAAGAATTTTAATTGTTATAAACGAACCCGTTACTTTGTAAATGTTCGAGGGACACTTTCGGAAAGTAAGAGCAGTGGCTTAAATTTATTAACCTAAGGCAAACAGCAACGGAAATTTGAATATTAAAACCATAAATAACTGTATCGTTTTACATCATACAGCATTTTTTAGATCTACTTTTGTCCAGGCGATGTTGCGAAAGTATCTGAATCCCGACCAATCAGAGGGGAACAAGGTAGACATGATGTACCAGGTGTATACATATGAAACCGGTATTTTTTCAAGAAAAAACACATTTATTTCAAGAGAATGATAACAAATATTTTATTCAAAGTATGCGCCCTCG
>NC_046659.1:43754712-43757952 GCF_010883055.1 Belonocnema kinseyi | reverse complement strand
TACGCCAATTAGCACAAATGGTAAGTTCCGACAGTGCCTACAAGTGTGCCTACTGGCCGCTAAATGGCAATACCGGTTTCATATGTATACACCTGGTAGGTTAGGTTAGGTTATAAATTCTCGAGCGAGCAGCACTCGCTCTCTTACGTCGTTGCATCCCACTAGTCCAAGTGTTTTATTAGTGTGACCTTCTCGCCGCTTCTCTGAGGGTCTAGGCCTTTTTTTGTTTGCCTGGAAAGCAACCGCAATACTCTCTCATTTTCATAAATATTGTACGGAAGTACGGTAATTTCATTTTCTTTTAATTTTATTTGGCCCAGAAAGCCCTGAAATTTAATCGGTTGGTCCAGAAAGCCCGAAACTCTATCTAGTTGTCCGAGAAAGCCCTAGATTAATTTTTTTTATTTTAGTTATCCAATAACCTCCTCTAGGGACTGTAAAATCTTGTAGTCAAACGGAAATCGGCCTGCATGCGTATGGATATGGATGAAAGGACCCCTATAAACGGGCTATCCTAGGTAATTAGAAAAGTGTCCCTATAAATGGGCTCTCCTGGTATGCATGACTGTAAAATGATAGGAGGGTGAAAGAGTATAGTTAAACTCTCTCTCTCATGGACCGATCTTCGGTTTTTGGAATCGACACAGGAATGACCTGCGGCCCGCAAAGCGACCAAGAAACAGCATTCCACTAGTATGGTGACCTGCAAACGGGTATTTATAGAGTTTATCGCTCTATGCGCCCACCCCCACAAGCTGTAGGTGTAGAGTGATCGTGCCCGTGGCACTTTGACACCTAGGCGTAACGAAGGTGTCCTAACGGCTTCTCCGTGACACCGTGCGACCTCCAGAGCTGCCAGATCGTGGATGAAATTTACCCCCACCATACCTACCGTTCGGAAACCGCAAAACAGAAGGGGCATGATTACCACTGTGAGTTCGTCTGTAAGCCGAAATTGTACGTTTCAACTTCTGTTTTCTGCTGTACGATGATTGCCGATCTGAAAGCTTTGGAAGACTTCGGCTGTCTGCTAGTTATATCTCGATCCCTATTTGAAAGAAATGGAAGATATTGGCGAATTTAATGTTTCGCGTGATTCTTCATTTCATGCATAAGTCGATTTTGAGGTTATGTTTTTCATGTGTATATAGTATGAATATTATTGTAAATATTATAATTATCAAATATAACATTAATTTCAATTGATAGTTGACTGACTTTTAATAGAAATAGTTAAACATTCAACTAAAACAATTAATTGCCTGTAACAAACAAAAATTTGAATAAAATACATAAATTAGAAAAAAATTTGTTAAATTTGTTTTAAACAAAATATTTATATTTTTAAACTACATTTTTAACAAAGCAGTTCTACTTTCGACCAGAAAAACTGAAAAAAATAGTTAAAATTCTTTGCAATTGCTTTAAATTATTGAAAATAATTGAAAATTCCTTGAAATTTTTTAGAACATTCTAAAATATTTAAAATCCTTTAAAATCTCTTGAAATTTTTCAAAGCTCTTGAAAATTCCTTGCAATTTTAAAAATACCCTGAAATATTTAAATCATTTAAAATATCATATCAAATTATTAAATCAATTGAAAATTCCTTGGAATCTAGAAAAATATTCTAAGATGTATCAAATCCTTTAAAATCTCATATTAAATTACTGTAATCACTTGAAAATTACATGGAATTTAAACATCCTCAAATATTTAAAATGCTTAAAATCTGTAGAAATCTCTTGAAATTTGTTGAAGCTCTTGAAAATTCCTTGGAGAGAATTCCTTCAAAATCCTTTCAAACACCTAGACTCCTTTCAAAGATTTCTAAAGTACCCAATGGGCACACGCGTTACAGAACATGTTTAGAACGGCTTTAAAATGTCCTAAGTAAGTACATATAACGTTCCATAAACATACAATGTTGCAGACGCTTTAAAGAGGTATTTCGAACATAAAACGTTTTTAGAACATTATTTGGGCTGACCAAGGACAGTTTTTTAAACGTTCAAATGACGCCTTTTGACGTGTATTTCCAAGAAACGTTTTAGGACGTTCCAATTACGTTCTAAAATGTTGTCCCCACTGGGTACTTTGGAATTTTTTTCAATAACTCTGCTAAAATTGTTAAAATTCTTTGAAATTCCTTGAAATCTTACAAATAAATTGAAAATTACTAGACATCTTTCAAAATATTCACAAATATTTAAAATCCTTAAAAATCTTTTGAAATTTCTTAACATTTTTTATAGCTCTTGAAATTTCCTTGAAAATATAAAAATTCCCTGAAATATTTAAAATCTTTCAAAATATCATATTAAATAAATGTAATCAATGAAAATTCCTTGGAATCTTTAAAATTCTCTCAAATCCTTCAAAGTCTTTTGAAATGCCTGGGACTTTTGATTAGGATTTCTAAATTACTTTGTAATTTTGAAAAATAAGCCTTCTAAATATTTTTTAATTCTTTGAAATTGCGTTAAGTTATAAAAATAAATTGAAAATTCTTTGACATCTTTTAAAACATCCACAAATATTTAAAATCCTTAAAAATATTTGGAGATCTCTTGAAATTTTGTAAAGCTTCAGATTTAAATTTTAAAAAGAGGACAGTTTCAAAACGTTAAAGATTGAAATGTTTGTAAATTAGAGTTTTGAAAATGGAATCAATAAAAATTCAAAGCTTTCGAGATTTAATTTTCAAAAATTTTCAACTATTCAGTAAGAATAATTTTCAACTCGATGGGATTCAAATCTTCAAATTCAGAATTGCAAACCGCTTCCAGCGAAATCGCGGTAAAATTTCAGCCATAAACACGTCTCACAACCGTGAGATAGGTGGTTACAGTCTGTAAAGGAATCAATACGACGATCCAGCAAAAGCCTCGTGCACCCTAAGAACACGGTGTGACCCAAGGACAACCGCCTTCTGCATTTTTCCCGCAAGTGTTCCAGCATATTATTGACACTCAGGGCTGCTATTTAGGCTATTAGCAAGTGAAAGCTTGGCACCTCCAAGAGCGCCGATGATAAAGACGATCAGTTTAACAGAATATTCTGGCTACAATCGTTGCAACTCCCTTATAAGGTCTCGATACCTCTCTTTCTTTTCATTCTCTTTGGCTATGATGTTTCTGTCAGCTGGTGCCGAAAATTCGATAACGAACATGGTTCGCTTTTCGAAGTCAAGAAGAACCATGTCAGGCCTCGAGTGAGCAACAGAAACAATTGTCGAGA
>NC_046659.1:43742064-43754612 GCF_010883055.1 Belonocnema kinseyi | reverse complement strand
AAAGATTTCAAAGTATTTGTAAGGATTTTAAATATTTGAGGAAGTTTTAAAAGATGCCAAGGAATTTTCAATTGATTACAGTAATTTAATATGAGATTTTGAAGTATTTGATATATTTTAGGACATTTTAATAGATTTCAAGGAATTTGAAAATGATTTTAATAATTTAGTATGGGATTTTAAAGAATTTGAAGTATCTCATGTTTTTTTTTTAAATTTCAAGATATTTTAAGAAATTTGTAAGGATTTTAAATATTTGAAGAAGTTTTAAAAGACGTCAAGGAATTTTCAATTGATTAGAGTAATTTAATATGAGATTTTAAACGATTTGATATATTTTCGGATATATTAATAGATTTCAAGGAATTTTTAAATGATTTTAATCATTAAGTACGAGATTTTAAAGGATTTGGAATATTTCATGTTTTTTTTTTTAATTTCAAGGTATTTTCAAGAGCTTTAAAAAATTTCAAGAGATTTCAAAAGATTTGTAAGGATTTTAAATATTTGAGGAAGTGTTAAAAGACGCCAAGAAATTTTCAATTGATTACAGCATTTTAATATGAGGTTTTAAAGGATTTGATATATTTTAGGTTATTTTAATAGATTTCAAGGAATTTTCAATTGATTTCAATTATTTAGGATGAGATGTTTAAGGATTTGAAATATTTTAGGGTATTTTCAAATATGCAATGAATTTTCAAAACGCTTTTAAAAATTTTAAGAGATTTGAAAGGATTTAAACTTTTCTGGGATATTTTAAAACATTCCAAGGAATTTTCAATTAATTTCAACAATTTAAGAGAAAACTAATTATTTTAGTTGGAAGTTTAACTATTTCTATTTAAAGTTAGTCAACTATTAATTAAAATTAATATTATATTTGATAATTATAATATTAAAATTAATAATATGTATAATAGTAATAATATTCATACTATATACATATGAAAAACATAACCTCAAAATCGACTCATACATGAAATATTGATTCACGGGAAACATTAAATTCGTCAATATCTTTCATTTCTTTCGAATGGGGATCGATATATAATTAGAAGACCACCGAAGTCTTCCGAAGCTTTCAGATCGGCAATCATCGTAAAGCAGAAAATCGAAGTCGAATCTTGCATTTTTGGATTACACACGAACTCAAAGTTGTAAACATGCATCTTCTGTTTTGCGGCTACCAAACGGCAGGTATGGTGGGGGTAAATTTCATCCACGATCTGGCAGCTCTGGCGAACTCTCCGAGTAATTAGTGTTACCCTTACGTACGGGGCTCTGCAGGGGCGAAGCTTTTATTTTCTTAGCTACTCGTGGGAAGCAAAATGGATGACGCAAATATAAATTCAAAAATAGAAAAAGAAAGGGAGGTGGTGGAGGGTGGAAAGGGGTTGGGACATAACGGGTCTAACATAACTCTTTTCTCCTAATCTGTATCTCCGGCACGCCAAAGTCTGACGGCGGCTGTTCCAATAAGAAGAATTGCATAAACAGTTCCCTGAAGTATAGCTTCCTTGAACCTTTCGTAAATTTACACAGGGTCACTGGTATCTAATGTCTCTCTTAGGTAAGTGATTATTTCCGCCTAAATCAAGTGTGAGAATTCATTCTCTTCTCTATTATCCTCTAAAGTCCAAGTAATATTGGGCATCCTAAAATATCCTAAAGTATCCTCATGACTCGATCCTTTAAAATATGAGCAGAGCTCTGTGAACTGTGTCTCCTCTTGTCTAAACCTTCCATCAATCCGTCCTCGTCCATATCCATAATCATATTTTGAATTCAGCTATCTCTGATCCAATCTCCCATTTTTGGCATATGTCAACGTTTTGAGACCCCCTTGGGACCCTGTATGTGGCTGTCCAAATATCTGTATGTATGTGTATCTCTGTCTCTCTGTGAGCACGATAAATTAAAAAAATGTAATCTATTAAATTGGTCTTTGGTACACTCTCTTAGACTCAAAAACTGAAGGTCAAGTTCGTTAGTCAGCCATTTTGGATAAAAATTCAAAAAGAAAGCGCATCTTGAAAAATTTTCAGGCCAATTTTTTCAAGATTCAAAAATTCTTTGTAAGGTTATTCGTAGTAATTAAAAAGTCGAACATTTTCGCCTAATGACTTTTTTTGATAAGAAAAAATTAATAGAGCTATAGCACTTGTAAATTTAAAAAAATTTAAATAAAAATTTTAAAATGAAAACGAAACATATGAAAAAAAGTCTAAAAAAGAAAAACGTTACTTTTTGGAAGCCCTACAAGATTATCATAACAACCTTTTTAACTTTTTCGAAACATTAAAAATACACATTTTTTTAATAGTGAAAAATAACAGTGACTATAAAAAAATGAAATCCTTGGAAAAACGATCCAAAGTACGAAAACACATGAATGAACAAAAATTTCCATTAAAAAAATATTTATAAATTTCTGAAAAATTTTTGTTATAAGAATGCATTCAAAATGAAAAAACTAACTTTTTGAAAAATCGACAGAAGCTACAATAACATTTTAACTCGTAAAATTATTCAACTAAATTATATTTAATAATTTCTTTCGAGCCACTTTACGCTAGGATACGTATGTTTGGTTTGAATCATAAAAATAACATTGAAATAAACAAATTAAATTTGTAAAAAAACAACAGGTCTCACATACACAATACATAATACATAATATGAATTTTAATAATATAAATTTCTTGAAAATACACATATTTCAATGTAGCTGAGAATAAAAATTACCGCAAAATAGGGAACAAATATTAAAGTAATCTTCAAAAATAAAATTCGTGTATTATTTTACAATTTCTGAATAAGAAGTACCAGCCCGAGGTGCAGAAATAAATATAATATACATTTGATATAATAGCGCAATTTTAGGCGAATTCTTGTAACAGTAAAATACTGGTGACAAAATCAGAAGGCCTAATTACGGATCAATTATAACGGATCATTTTCTGGTAGAATGCCACAGTTATAAGGCCTGAAGGGCATTTTAATGTCATCGCCATTCTGCTCATGAGGGAGCCAGTAGCACCGTTAGCTATCGATTTAATACTAATGATATGGCAGAACTTGTCAAAACAAAGAACTTTCGCGGAAAATAGTAAAAATTTCATTTTCGAACGTTTCCCGTTTAGCCTGGACTGAAACGCCTTATACAGTCACTCAGTCAAATTTAAGAGGCTTCTTTATAGACGAGCTTTATTGTATGCTACTAAAATAATATTTTTCAATAAGACAAATCATATTATATCAGTTTTACTCTTCTTTGCAGGAATTATATTAGCAGCTGTAAGATGTTATATTCTACATTCCGTATCTTTCTCAACTGATTCACCTTTGGCTACAACGCTGCCAGAAACTGCTTCTGAAGGATCGGCTATAGCAAGAGGTACATTAGATCTTCTGGTAGGTCACGAAAATCAACCAGATACAGACACTTCGACGAATATAGATCGCGATCATCCACAATTTCAATATTCACATTATTACAGCCACGATCATCCTCATCTTCCTGGCAACCATAAGAAAAAGCTTAGCTCTTAAGGTTTTCATTTATAAGGTGCCTAACTTTCTTGCTATTGCGTAGAATTGCATTTCAGATTCAAAGAATGATTTCGTGCCTAATCGATGTACATTTTTATATACGCAAGAAAAGAAGAAAGGGGATGAATATTCAAATTCAAGCGATACATTCTTTTTGAAAAACTGAAAAGAATCTTGCGAAAAAAGATGGAGAAAAAATCCGCTAAATGAATAAATGAGTTTTAATGAAAGAGAAAGAATATTTGAGCATCTCAGATTTAATTACTTTAATTTCAAGAAATAAATTTCCATGTTGAAAATCCTAAATTTTTCTCTGTAAAAAGGCAACCTAAGACGATAACAGTATGTGTACCTCCATATAAAAAGGACTCAGTTATTCGGTATGGAATTATGTATAGATGCATATATCCGAATATAATCCCGAAATTTAAATTGAAGTACAAAATCTCTAGATTGAAAAATGAGTAACCGGGGCGCTTTGCAAGTTAAAACATCTAAAAAGTACTTTCTAAGAAAAACTTTCCTAAATTGGGCAAGTGCTACAAGGACACGTCTTTTATTTTCTCTTCGAAAATAAAGTATACCTATTTGCGACTTCCTCAAAGATATAAGTGTAGTGCCGAGAAGTCCAACATGGTTCCGAGACCCACGTTCATAACCAATAAAATAAAATGGACAAACTGGACCCTTTTCATGCGAACGTTAATAATATTTATGCTGATATTCTAGAACAATTTATGTTTTCAAGACTGCAAAAATTGTAACTAAGTTACTGCAATTTACTTCATTTCATATCTCAATCAACTTAATTCCATGTACTTTAAACGGATACAAATTTGCACACATATTTGCAGAAGATGCTTTGAAGTAACGAATTTACACGTTTTTAAATTTTTTATCTGCCAATGTTTGGACTTGTGAAAAATATAAAAGGAATACAAAATACAAAGTATATACACTAGGGTGGTCCAAAAAACTGACTCCTGAATGAAAGGGCATGCCACGCCCAGACCGCATCTTGTGAGCCCTGGCGGACCGAAGAAACCGATTGGAGCCCCTACAAAATACCCGTAAAGACCCCATTCGGTTCCTTTTTAAAGAACTCGAAAAGCAGCAAAATCAAGTTTTAAATTGTTGAAATTATGATTCTACGTTAAAATTCCCTATAGAAGGTCACGGAATAATCGCAAGTTTTGTTTGCAACGGTAAAAAGTTTAAGACGTATAACGCCTGTTCACTGCTACTTACAGGTGATGCGTTTGAAGTGCAGCAGTCAACAGGCGTTATACGTCTTATATTTTTTTAAACTTTTTACCGTCGCAAAAAAAACTATTGCGATTATTCCGTGACCTTCTATAGGGAATTTTAACGTAGAATCCGAATTTCAATAATTTAAAAGTTGATTTTGCTATTTTTTCGAGTTTTTTAAGAAGGAACCGAATAGGGACCCAATGGGGTCTTTACGGGTAGTTTGTAGAGGCTCCATTCGGTTCCTTTGGTTCGTCAGGGAGGTTGCTGGAAAAAATTTTTCTTTCGAGTTTGAGCCAAATCAGCTACTATCAAGACCCTGAAAATTCTATTTGATTATCATGGGGAAATTTTGGTTTTCGACAAAATGGGTTTCGGGTTTCTGGATTTAAGCTTATCTTGCAGGATATATTAGGAGTTCGTTGAAGAGTGCCCAACGAATCATTTCCACTAAATCACTTTACATTTTAAAGCCCCCCACCCCACTTGTAGAGCCCAAAATATGCCCAAATAACTGAAATTGCCAATTTTGCTCAAAATTGACACATATTTGCTCTGTTTTTCCCTTTTTTGTTATAAATTATTTTTGTTTGGCAAGTGAAATGTTTTTAAGTATTTTTCTACTAATTAACAATTGTTTCAAAAATTTATCTTTGTTTGAATAATTTCTTTTTGCACATACTCATTAAGAAGTAGATTTTTTATGTTTAATCAGACAGTTGTTCACTTTTAGGATGAATGATTTACGTTTCAAGCATTCCCTAATTGCTTGAACAATTAATTAATATTCAATTTTAAATTTTTCTTCAAAATAGTCAGAAAACTCTACTTTTTAAATTAAGTTAGCTCTGCCTCTTATTAGTCAATATATACGTCATTCAGACACTATTACTTCATTTTGTAATAATGTCTTTTTTTATATGAATTTTATTTGTTTAAACAATTTTTAAAAATAAATGTTTCTCTGGAATTAATGTGGTCACTTCTTATTGCAAAGGGCAAATTTTGTTTGCTTAAAGCATCAGCGTATTGTGTAATCAATTTATTAAATATTGATGTTACATTTTGGTGGAAATTGTATTCGGGACGCGAAAACTAAAATTAATTTTCTGTAAATTTAAAAGAAGCGTCTATACGGGTCTTCCCGGGGCCTAATTGGGAGATAACCGTTGGAAAAAATTCCAGCTTAAAATTCCAGATAACATCCAGAACAACCCGGATAAGGCCGTGCTAGAAAACAGATAGAACTTAGAACTCTTATACAGGTATAGCCTGGCTAAGCCGATTGTTTTCACATATCCAATATCGTAGCCATTAAATAAAAGCTTGCTATTAGTTAAATTTTTTCAGTTTAATGAAGTATGATCAAATATTCTTGAATCCTAAACCATGCCTAAACTGAATGCACAATTAATTTTTAATCAATTGATTTAAAAATACGATAATGGTGTAAACAAGAAATGTTTCTCCCAACAATGACAAATACATAATTAATTGCAGAAAAACAGAAATTCAATACTACAATTTTCAAAATTAATTGTTTGGACAAACTAAGTTATTAAAACAAAAAGGAATTTATTACAAATTGAGTTGATAGTATCTAAATCACGTAGATAATTTATAGTAAGCGGCAAAGCTAACTAAATATAAAAAAGAATCAAGAGTTTTCTACCTCTTTTTAAGAAAAAGTTACAATTAAATAGTAATTAATTGTTTAAACAATTAGTAATTAGTTGAAAAATACTTGAAAACATTTCACATGCCAAACAAAAATAATGTACGGCAAAAAAGGGAAAATAGAGCAAGTACGTATAAATTTTAGGAAAAATTGTCAATTTCAGCTTTTTTGGAAATTTCTGGTGCTCCACAAGAGGGGGGGGGGGTCACAATTGAAATAAATTTAGTGAAAATAATACGTTGGAGACTCTTCAACAAATTTTTTATATCTCCCGATGTCTGAGTTTAAATCAAAAACGAGAATCTCATTTTCCAAAACAGGTAGCGGCTGAGCTCACGTGTTGATGGAGTTCCGGATTTCATGGAATTCGATGAATTCATGGCATTAAAAGGAATCGCGGATTTCACGAAATTAATGAAATTCAAGAAATACATGCAATTCAATGAAACCATGCAATTCAAGGTATTCAAAGAATTCCAGAAATTCATGGAATTCACGCAATTCTAGGCATTCATTCAATTCAAAGAATTCATACAATTCAAGCAGTTCACTTAATTTAATAAATGCAAGGAATTCATATAATTTATGGAAATCATGAAGTTCAGAGAACTCCCGGAACAGATTTCATGGAATTCGGAGAATTTACGGATTTCGCAGTATTCATATAATTCAATGATTTCATGTAATTCATGGAATTTACAGAATTTAAGAAATTCATGAAATTTAAATTGGTCCAACTTTTCTTCAGCATCTCAAGGCGGAGGGCGCTGGAAGACACCCCTGCGACTGTTGACAGAAATTATATTTGCCAAACCTCTTACCCTTTCTAAAATCTGATGGGAGCGGAAGGTAACTCATGTGACTTGTAACAAAACTTCTATCAAAACCTACCCCCTATCAACTCTTACCCCTTTCCACAACATCTTTTAATGGCGGGGAAGCACCCCTGTGACTGGTCACCCAAATAATGTTTGCGAAACAACTACGCCTTTCACCAATATCTCATAATTGTGGGAAAGCACCCCTGTGACTGGTTGCAAAAATAATGTTGGGCAAACCCCTCCCCCTTCCCAAAATCTCATGAAGGCGGGGAGGCACGCATGTGACTGGTAGCAAAAATAATGTCTTTGCACCTCTAATACTTTTTAACGTCTCGTAGAGCGGCGTGAAAGTTCACCTGTGACTGTTCACAGAAATAATGATGGTCAAACCCCTATCTCTTTTCAACATCTCTTGGATGAAGGAATACACTCTTGTCACTTTTCAACGCATCTTGAAAGGCGGAAGACTCCCCTATCAATGTTTACTAAAATAATGTTGGTCAAACCCCTACCACTTTCAATCGTCTCAAAGGGGGTGGGAAGACCCTCGTGCGATTGTTCATAGAAATAATGTTGATCAAAATTTCTAAAATCTTGTGGGAGCAAGAAGGCACTGTAGTCACTGTTCACAGATACAAGGTCGGTCAAATCTCTACCCCTCACCTACGTATAATGGGGGCTGGAAGGCATTCCTGTGACTGGTCACAGAAATAATAATCGTGAAACCCCTACCCCTTTCTAACATGTCGTATTGGTGTTAAAGCACCCCTGTGTCTGGTCACTGAAATAATGTTGGTAAAACCCCTTCCTAACGTCTAGCGGGGGCTGAAAAGCACTCCTGTGACTGGTTACAGAAATAATTTTGGTCAAATCCCTACCCCTTTCCAACATCTAGTGGGGACTCTAAGGCACTCCTATGACTGGTCACAGAAATAATGTTGGTTGATCGCCCACCTTTTTCCAACATCTCGTGGGCTGACTGTAAGGCACCGCTTTGTCTGGTCTCAGAAATAATGTCTTTCCTTTTCAGAATTTCTTGAGGCAGGAAGGCACCCCTGTTACTGGTAACAAAAATGATCTTGTCGAACCCCTGCCTCTTTCCACCATCTTAAGAGGCAGCAAGGCACTCATGTTACTGTTCGCAGGTATAATTTTGGTCAAACCCCTACCCCTTTACAACATCTTTTGGGTGCGGGAAGGTACTTCTGTGACTGGTCACAGAAATAATGTGTAAAGCCTCTAATCAGTTTCAACATCTCGTGGGGGCGGAAGGGCTAACCTGGGACTGTTAACAGAAATAATGTTGGTCAATCTACCCCTATCTAACATCAAGTGAGAGGTTGAAGGCACTCCTGTAGCTGGTAACAGAAATAATCATGGTCGTTGTTGGCCGAAACCCTACCCCATTGCAACATCTCAGGGGGGGGCTGAAAGACACTCTTGTGAGTGGAACAGAAATAATGGTGATCGAAGCCCTACCCCTTTAAACATATCGTTAGTGGCAGGAACCCCTGTAATTATTTACAGAAACAATGTTGGTCAACCCCAATCCTTTTCCATAATCTTATTGATGCGGGAAGGCACTCCTGAGACGTTTCAACACTTTATCATTATTGTTAATATTATTCTCTAAGAATAATTCTAGAAAATTGCTGTTTAAAGAAAAGAATGAACTTTTAGTCAAATTTTCAATCAAAATAAGTTAAATAATTATTTACAATGAAGAAAAATAATTGCTTAAACATGTTATTTTTATTATTAATAATATTCTCTTTTTTGAATGGTATAATGTTGCGGTTTTTCTCAAATTTGCAACTGTTTCTCATTTTTTCATAAGCAATGACTCATAAATTAATGAGGTCAAGCAAAAATAATTGTTTAAAGAAATTATTGTTGTTTATGCCTATCTTTATCCAAAGCAATGCCTAATAGTTTCAGTTTTTTAATTTTTACATTTCCTTCCTTTTTCATTCAGTAAGGAAATAATTAATTAAAGTAAACAATAAAGTTGTTGAATCCATTTAATATTGTTTACAACTATATTCTCTTAGATAAGTGCTAGAAAGTTACGGATTTTTCTAAAATCTTTGAATTTGTTTCGCCTGTTTAGTTATGAACAAATATTAAGTCAAGCACAACAAAAATTATTTTTGAAATAATGTTGTTGTTTTAAGTAAATTATTTTCGCTTTTTTCCCAATGTTTCAAAAAATTAATTTAAACAAAAAAGCTATCTTACACAAGAGACAAAAACAAAGAATGGAATAATTGGGTGTACGTGAAAGGACTAGATCTTTAACTGACTTGTAAAGTTTCGTTAGAATTACAATAATATGTTTATTGCAAAGCGTAAAAGAAAACTGTGGATTTTCAAATATTTTAATATCAGCCCCCCCCCGCACCTCCTCCGAAGTAAACACGTCTCGCCACTAAGTAAATAACAAATAACAAATAACAAATAATTAATTGATTGTAGTACCTCATGGGACAAGGTAGACTTATTTCAGCCTGGAAATTGCTTGTGGTACTCTATTAACACTTGTAGGTAATATTGTTTCTGACTTTCTTCTGTAGTAACAAGAGAATTAGTCAGATATCACCATTATACCTCGTTCTGCTACATCGTGGAACACTTTTAATTTTCTGACTGTGATCGCACCTTGTTGGTATTCTACATAAGTTTTTCAAACATTCGCGTCTTTGCTGAGAAAGGATCTGTTAATTTGAAAGCCCGTGAAAAAATCTTTTCATTGTTTTGAGATAAAAGTGTCGATATTCTTTGTGAGAATGTCA
Source organism: Belonocnema kinseyi (assembly GCF_010883055.1). NCBI lineage: Eukaryota > Metazoa > Arthropoda > Insecta > Hymenoptera > Cynipidae > Belonocnema > Belonocnema kinseyi. The sequence continues at coordinate 43,744,518 of NC_046659.1, read as the reverse complement.
TGAATGGATGAGGCTGGCAGGCGCTTCAAGTTCTCCGAATGCTGGTCTTCCCCTTCTAAAACTTTTCGCTTTGAATTTTTCTTTTATGGCAATAGTTCATCGTCAAAAAATTCTAACTAAAAAAATCCCACGCTTTGTGATGCTATCCACACAATATTAGAATGTGTTCACAAAAATTCACGGAACGTGATTTCTTTAGGAAATCTTTGTTAAATCTTTGTTTGGGAAATTTTTCTTAAATCTTTTTTTGCGAAATCTTTTTTATTCGTTGAAATCATTGAATTATTTGAAATCTATAAATAGTACAAAAAATCTTCTAAAATGTTTTGAAACCTTTTCAAATCATCCAAATGTTTTAAAATCTTTGAAGTCTGGTGAACTGTAAAATTTTCAAAATCTTTTAAGCCCTTTACATCTTTTAAAAGTTAAAAAATCTTTGTGAAATTGCTATGAAATATTTAAAATATGATAAACACACCATTAAGCCATTTCCCTTTCGGGGTAGGCGTGACTCACTCGGCAGGGGAAAGGAGTAGTGTGCCGAAGGGATAAGAGATTTTTCAGATTGATCCAGAATTCTCGTGCTATTTAAGTAAATAACACATTCGTTTCGCAACACTGCTCCGACCCAGGTTGCTGATCAATCTCTCTAGCAATCACCCCAAGCGAAGAACCTAACGAAATCGTTGTGTAAGGTTCCTCACTTGGGTCCATTAATAGCCAAGGTCTTTGTTTCAGACGTCATTCACTCTACTGAGACTCTTTTTATTAACTATTTGCTGGTGTTCGAATTCACGAAGCCATTGTGTATTTACAGTACTCCAGTAGTGCATATTGTGTCGATTAACTATTCCATGGTTCGTAAGCCCTGACCAACAGGCGTTATACGTCTTTTAATTTTTTTTAACTTTTTACAGTTTCAAAAAAAAAACTATTGCGATTATTCCGTGACTTTCTATAGAGAATTTTAACGTAGAATCCGAATTTAAACAAGTTAAAAGTTGATTTTACTGGTTATTTTTTAGTTGTTTAAGAAGGAATCGAATGGGTACTTAATGGGGTAAACTAACGTGAGGATTATTGGCCACTGCAGCTAATACAGGAATTTCATTATTTTATCAGTGACTGTTGTTGTACGGATCTTTTTCTTAGGTTGACCATTTCCATCGGTAGTAGATTTTGTGTTAGTACGATAAAATAGAGCACGTGACACAATTCTATTTGGAAAACGCTGAGTGTCGAGATTGACAGCATTATCAAGATTTCTTCAAGCTTCTCTATACACCAGAACCATTTTAATTGTTTCTCGTACCGTTAGATACTTCACTGTAAAGTAGTATTCAAAATAATCTTTGATCTAACTAAAATGAGTTTTGTCTTAAATTTATTTTTTCTAATATACTGTATTTAATGAAAGAAGAAATTAAACACTTTCGTAATGTTTCGATAGCCTCCGCTAACCTCAATCTATTATAATGTAAGAGCTAGAATTTACGAATATTCAGGAAACACTGTTAATGTAAACATATTACTTAATAATTACTTCTCAAGAACGGACGTACGTTTTGGCATTTTTTTCAAAATAATAATTACCAAAGAGATCCGCAGCTCTATTGCCCTTATTTTTAACCGACTTCAAAAAGAAGGAGGTTCTACCTATGTCTATCGCGATGTATCTTTTTATGAACGAGTTTTTATTGCACTAGTTCAACGATTCTGTAGCGATTTGAAACATTCTTTTTTTCCGTGGTCAGTCATGTCACAAAGAAAATGGTTTATTTTTGATTGTTAATTTATTGCAGAATCGTAAGCATGCATTCTTAGTAAGAGTAAAATGAAGAAAAATTGAATTTCGCCAATTACAGCGCCATCTGGCAAGAAAGGAGAAAAATGATTTAGACAAATCATACGCATTTTTATGCGAAGAATCCGAATATGCAATACAAAATAGGGGTTCCTATGTAAGATTTCTAACTTACTCCCATCCCCACCCTCAAACGCGGTTTGATGGGACCGATTTTAACATCAGTGTATGTACCAGGAAAGTCGACCGTTGAGAAGTGATTTGCTAAGTTTAAACGAGGCGAAATGAGCACCAAGGATGATGCACGCAGTGGACGTCCCAAAGAGGTCGTTACCGACGGAAACATCAAAAAGGTCCACAAAATAATTTTGGATGACCGCAAAGTGAAGTTGATCGAGATAACTGAGCCTCTGAAGATATCAAAGGAATATGTTGGACATTTCGGTCATGAATGTTATCGAAAAATTGTATGACCGCTATAATAATTTTATTGCCCTTGAAGGCAAGTATATTGAATAATAAAATCACATTTTATTAAAACAAGATTTTGATCTATGTAAGCCTACGAACTTTTCAGCACACACACACACACACACACACATATGCCTAAATCTTGCCATGCAAGTTTCGGAAGATTGCATTGCAAAGTT
>NC_046659.1:43739746-43741964 GCF_010883055.1 Belonocnema kinseyi | reverse complement strand
GGCAAGCTTGCCTTAACCTTGCAATGCAATCTTCCGAAACTTGAATGGAAAGATTTAGGCAAGTTTTTTGCGTACACTTGTGCTATCTGGGGTGTTTCCATTAAAAACGGCCTCAGATTAATTTGCTTATTAATTATTTTTGTTTAATTCTGAATTGTTGTAACAGCGAAGTATTACATGAATGGCCATTTTTTATTACTAATTGTTTATTATTAATAAAAAATAACTATAGATAGCTACTATGAAGACATAAGGCAATTATTTATCTGAAAAAACGAAATATATATATATTAAAAAATGGCAAAAAATGAATTTGTTTATTTAATTTGTTCAAGTCAATGGAATTTATTTCAAATTTCCACTTTGAAACACACATCTGAAGTAGCCATATATCACTCTTACTAAACATCTAACTTTTGTTGATTTATTTGTTGATTTATTTGTTCATAAAAATTGTAAACAATTTTTCAAGTATCTTACACTGCTGGAAATCATTGAAGACAAATTTCACCACCAATTCTGTGCAACTTCGCATGAATTGGATAAATTCCCATAAAATGGCATCTTCGAAACAAAAATGAATTTTCATTGTTAAATGAAAAAATTAAGCAGCTTTTTTACAAATATGCCTCCACTACTTTGCTAGAATTGCATAAGCTGTAATTAAAAAAAATGAAAGTGAACAACTATTGCTTGTTTAAAACAGTTGAAGTAAAAATTTAAAATGTTGATTCTTAAAACTCACCTTGTCTGTTTGATTCCTTTACCATTCGATCTAAAGGGTTTATCTCCATGTTTAAAGGAAAATTTAATCTCACAATATATAAGATTTAGATTGATATATTTATTTACTCTTGACTTTCTGATCGTGCGGCTGTCTCTCTTCGAATAATTCGAAAACGTTTCTTTTCGTAATTGTGAAGTGGAAGTTCCACGTCTTTATAAGATGTAAACCGGTCACCGGTCTTGAAAGAAATTTCTATGCGTACATGATAATAGCATAAATGACATGCACGTCAGAAGAAAATAAGAAATGTACTAAGTCGAATGCCGTACTTGATGCTGCTGTCCGGCAGACTCCGCCTACTGTCGTGCAACCATTCAGAGCAATCTACCGGATAGGAACCAAGCGCACGGCACCGGACGTCTATACACTGCCTATATATATATATATATATATATAGCTAGGGAAAGGGGTTCGTCCATCCTTGTAGAGCCCCGCATGCAAGGATAAGGCTGCTTACAATTGTCCAGGGGTGATCCCGAAGGAATTAACCCCCAAGCGGAGGTGTGAAAAGCGTGCCGAAAGCTGAATGGCACCTGGGAAAGGTGTCTAGAACGGTGACTCTGGGATACCAGGCGACCTCTCAGATCGATGGCCTGGATTGATTATCGGAAAGCTTTCGTTTCTACATCACATAGACTTATCATCTGTCTTTTGGAAATCTTAAAGGTTCATCCGCAAATAGTTGGGTGCATAGACAGATTGATGCCGCTTTGGAAAACCTGATTTACTATCTCATCTGGCAAAAATCGTGTGACAACTAACAAGGTCACGTTTCAGAGAGGTGTCTTTCAGGGCGACACCATGAGCCCACTCCTCTTTTGCCTTACATTATTGCCACTATCTCTAGCACTACGCCATTCCGACGGGTACTTGTGCGGCAAACCTGCAGATCGAAAGTACAAGGTCACTCATGTATTTTACCTGGACGATCTTCAGATCTATGTTAAAAACAGAGAGCAACTGCATCTAGCTCTGGGAATTGTCGAACGATATACTGAGAAAATTGGAATGGAATTTGGGTTAGACAAATGCGCCAATGTTTATTTGAAGCGAGGAAAACTTAATGGCATCCCTGAAGATCCTGAGCTCGTTGATAGAAGCGCCATACGACACCTTTGCGCTGGAGAGACTTATACATACCTGGGCGTGCCGCAGAGCCGCATTCAGGATGTGACATCTATAAAGGATACTCTCCGAAGCAGATATAAACGTCTCATCCAACAGATTTGGTCTTCCGAACTGTCGGCGAGGAACAAAGTATCTGCAACGAACATCCTTGCCTTCCCGGTACTACTCTATTTATTTGGAGTAGTTCCATGGACGAAGAATGAGCTCAGATCTCTTGATATCGGGAAAAGAAAGGTTATGCACATGAACAAAAGCATGCATCTTAAGTCTTCCGTTCCGCGACTGTACATCTCACGCCGTCAA
>NC_046659.1:43738565-43739646 GCF_010883055.1 Belonocnema kinseyi | reverse complement strand
ACCAGCTGACAAAAACATCATAGCCAAGGAGAATGAAAAGAAAGAGAGGTATCGAGACCTTATAAGGGAGTTGCAACGATTGTACCCGGAATATTCTATTAATCTGATCGTCCTTATCATCGGCGCTCTTGGAGGTGCCAAGCTTACACTTGCTAATAGCCTACAAAGCATCCCTGCGTGTCAACAATATGCTAGAACATTGCGGGAAAAATGCAGCAGGCGGTTGGAAGGTTGGAAGGCTCCGTGTTCTTAGGGTCCACGAGGCTTTTGCTGGATCGTCGTATTGATTGCCTGAGGCGACGAACCGAGATGCCACTGTGTAGAATTATTCGTTATTCTGAGCTCCGACGAACCAGATACAAAAAGGCGACCGCTACTATCCTAAGAATTAATGAAGGAAAATACAATTTGAACTTACGTTCAGATGAGAGGAACGACACGAGGTCGCAGGACTTTGCCAGGACGGCCCTTTAACTAAATTTGTGTCCGCAGTAGCTAGTAAATTGTAGTTCAACTATGTGTGCTGAAATGGTAGGTACACGCCGTTGAAATTGTTTTGTTGCTGACCCTTGGAGAAGGTCATAGCCTGTTTCCTTTTTTTAAAGTAAATTAAGTGTGTCATTGTCGGCATTTAAATGAAACTTCTAGTTCGAATCATATTGATGCGGTTGTCTACCCCCTACTAATCTATGTCGTCCTTGAATTGTACGCGAATCATAATGAAAAATGGAATGAATTGGCCTCGAGTGAGCCAACCAATCTCGTGCTAATTTTGGGAACAGCGGTTTCCCTTTGTAAATTTTGAGTCCGGAATTTTACTACTATTAACATTAAATTATATTAAAACGAAGTGCTTCAGTGATTGTATCACCTAACCCCTATTTCGCGCGTCACTCCTTACTCACACCACTTTATCAGAGTGGTCCAAGCATTGAGTTAAAATGCCAAGTCATTAAAAATGTTGGTACTTTTGGTAAAAATTATCTAGCGCCCGTCAGGCAAATTGTTGGACTTATCTACGAGTCCACCTAAATTCTTAAAGTCGATATAAACGACTAACTGGGCAAAAACCAGTTATAAT
>NC_046659.1:43735115-43738465 GCF_010883055.1 Belonocnema kinseyi | reverse complement strand
ACGGTAAAATTTCAGCCACAACCACGTCTCACGACCGTGAGATAGGTGGTTACGGTCTATAAAGGAATCAATACGACGATCCAGGAAAAGCCTCGTGCACCCTAATAACACGGAGCGACCCAAGGACTACCGCCTTCTGCATTTTTCCCGCAAGTGTTTTAGCATATTGTTGACACGCAGAGATGCTTTTTAGTCCATTCGCAAGTGAGAGCTTGGCACCTCCAAGAGATCCGACGACAAGGACGATTAGTTTAACAGAATGTTCCGGGTACATTCGTTGCAACTCCCTTATAAGGTCTCGATACCTCTCTTTCTTTTCATTCTCCTTGGTTATGATGTTTTTGTCAGCTGGTGCCGAAAATTCGATAACGAACATGTTTCGCTTCTCGAAGTCAAGAAGAACCATGTCAGGCCTCGAGTGAGCAACAGAAACAATTGTCGAGAATATAAAGTTCCAGTATATGCGACACTTCCCATTCTCGACAATTGACTCAATTTTACTAGGAGCATTTAGAGGAGTGATATTAAGGTGAATGCCGTAGGAGTAACAGAGATGATAATAAAGCACTCTTAGTGCCGCATTGTGCCTTTGAATGTAGGTTGTTCCCGCGTGAGTTGGACAACTAGATAGTATGTGAGCTAAATGCTCGGGGTGGGCATGGCACGCCCTGCAGCTATCATCAGGAATGTCTTGACTCAAAATATGGCGACGGTATGTTAAGGTGGAAATGACACTGTCTTGGCATGCAAAAATGAAACCCTCCGTACCCTACTTCAATCCGGGCGATTTAAGGAAAGAAAACATAAGCTCACAAGACATTGACTGATCCTTCACAATTCTGTGGAAGATACCGTGCAACCTCTTATCGAGGAGCGGTTCACGAAAGTTTTTCTCTTGTGCTATCTTAATCCGGGCTTTCAGGAGTGACTACTCGAGATAGATAAGATTTGATGCATTTTGCTCACCCCTAATACTGAAGTCAAGTCCGAGTGTTTCAGCAGCCTCCTCTGCTGCTTTGTAGAAAAACGCTCCTTTGCTCACTTGTTCCTGAATCCTGACCATTTTAAGAAGAGGGTCTCTTTCATTTGCAACTCTATGTGCTGTACCCAGAATAATCCTGTTGTAAGGACATTCAAGACTCAATATTCCGCGACCACCTTGACGGCGTGAGATGTACAGTCGCGGAACGGAAGACTTAAGATACATGCTTTTGTTCATGTGCACAACATTTCTTGTCCCGATATCAAGGGATCTGAGCTCGTTCTTCGTTCATGGAACTGCTTCAAATTAATAGAGTACTACCGGGGCGGCAAGCATGTTCGTTGCAGATACTTTGTTCCTCGCCGACAGTTCGGAAGACCAAATCTGTCGGACAAGAAGTTTGTATCTGCATTGGAGAGTATCTTGTATAGATTTCACATCCTGAATGCGGCTCTATGGCACGCCCAGGTATGTATAAGTCTCTCCAACGCAAAGGTGCCGTATAGCGCTTTTATCAACGAGCTCAGGATCTTCAGGGATGCCATTAGGTTTCCCTCGCTTCAAATAAACCTTGGCGCATTTGTCTAACCCAAATTACATTCTAAATTCCTTAGTATATCGTTCGACAATCCTAGAGATAGATGTAGTTGCTCTTTGTTTTTAGCATATGTCTTAAGATCGCCCATGTAAAATACATAAGTGACCTTGTACTTTCGATCTGCAGGTTTGCCGCACAAGTACCCGTCGGAATGGCGAAGTGCTAGAGATAGTGGCAATAATGTAAGGCAAGAGAGTAGTGGGCTCATGGTGTCGCTCTGAAAGACACCTCTCTGAAAGGTGACCTTGTTAGTTATCACACGATTTTTTCCAGATGAGATAGTAAATCTGGTTTTCCAAAGCGGCACATCTATCGATGAGTAGGTTCTCCCGATAGCCGGCTACGCCTCTCTTTGAGCCTTGTTGTTCATACATTTCTTTCCACACAGGTTCAATTGCCCGAACAATCCTATCATTTAGGATAGCTGTAAATATCTTATAAAGTGTGCTCAGACAAGTTATTGGCCTGTAATTCTTCGGGTCAGCTAAGTTGCCTATTTTCGGCAGGAGTATTGTGCGCCCTTCTACCAACCACTCTGAAATCGGATCTTCTGACTTCAAAGAGGAGGTGAAAATACGGGCCAAATGCTGATGGGTTGAAGAGAACTTCTTTCACCAGAAGGTTTTGATACAATCTGGTCCCGGTGCGGAATATTTATTCATCCCTCTTAATACTTTTTTCAAATCCTCGGTAGTGATGGGTGGGCATTCTTTATCAGGTGTTATGAGGGTAACACATAACTCCTTGAAGCTATTTATATTTGCTGAGTCTTGGTCCAGTCTATGCTGAACTTCACAGACTTCTCCCCGAAATACTTCGACCTTCTCTGGTTTGTGTGGGTGTTCGACAGTAACTGGAGGATCTTGGAAGAGTCGAGGTGGGTCAGAGAGAAACTGTTGATTTTCTCTGACCCATCTCTCCCTCTGCTCTAGACTTCTCTTCGCGTCAGATAGTATCCGTATTCTCTCAACAGTATGCTGTCTAATGGATAGCAGCTTTGACTTGTTAAGTGTGATAACGGGTCCGGAGTTTGCGCGTGAACCTTCGAACCTTGGCGGTAAAATTCCTGCCAGATGTGATGTTCTTAATCACACACTGAATGCGGGACGCGTACTGTCTTGCCCAGCCTATCTTTATAGCAAGTTGATGTGTTCGTCTTTTGGTCTTATGATCAACCGTTGGTTTTGTTTTACGGTTCGCAGCGGCCAAAGCTCTCGCTGCATTATACATACAATAATTCATAGCCCGGAGGTCGGAGTCTCCGGAAAAATGTCCACGAAACTCGTCATCCATTTCAGCCAGATCTTTAGGCTTGAGAGAAACCTTGGTGTTGATGTTTCTCCGGGTCGTGAAGCATCGCTCTTCATCTATTGGATGCCTGCCCGCGGTTGGTTTTAGTGTCGCCTCTCTTTCTCTGTTGCCGACTTGTTCTAGCTGTGGTAGAGTAGGCGTTTCGCTTACATAGCCCCTTTTACGGCATAGTTCAGCATGGTTTCGCAGACGTTGCTGCGAAAAGTGCGATAGCTCCGGGTGTTTCTCGCACCACAGAGCATGCAGCTGTGCCATGTAACCCCGTTCAGGGGCCACACTTGCATCATAGCACTCCAGAAAGTCGCGATTCAATCGCTCCGCCCACCCAAAGGTCGCGAGATCCCGCCGATCCACCGTATTGAATCCATTTTCATTGGCTCCCCAGCTCTAGATTGGTCGGCATTGTTGGCCGACCCATTGTCGGGAGCCCTGCGCGTTCTGTTGTTTTGAACCGCACTT
>NC_046659.1:43731505-43735015 GCF_010883055.1 Belonocnema kinseyi | reverse complement strand
TATTTTTTTTTAATTACCAAAAGAAATAAGCTACGAAGAAGTGATGATTACGAGGATATAAGGTTTTAAGAATATAAAGAATTTATTTTACTGAACAATGTTTTTCATTTCTTACAAATAATAAATTGCCGCATAAATCAATTAAACTTTTTGTTTTCATAGTTTATGTATAGAAGTTAAAAGAATTGAATGTAACTAAAAAGTGAGATTTTATTAATGGAGAAATTAAAAAGTTTAATTGATTTATGAGGAAATTTATTACTTGTAAGAAATGAAAAACATTGTTCAGTAATATAAATTCTTTGTATTCTAAAAACCTTATTTCCTCGTGATCATAACTTTTGCGTACCTTGTTCCTTTTTGAAGTTAAAATTTGTAAATAAAAATTAAAATTGTGGATATCTTGAATAGTTTTAAAATTTTAGGTATTGACTGTGATAAATGGAAATTCATAAATGACGAAAAGGATCAAATTTTAAAAACCATTCTAAATATCGAAAAAAAATTTAGCATGTATCGGCAATATGCGTGCAAACTTATATTTTTCAAATTTGTACTTATTCAATTTGGAAGAATTAAAATTTAGAACTTGACATGTTATCTTGAAAATCACTCAAATTAAAGAATTTTGATTTATAAGTCTTTAAAATTGAAAATTTTGTACTTTTTTATACAAGTTTCACCATTAAAACTGTTTTAGTTCTGATGATACACAATACAAATTTCTTTAATTTGGAAGATGTAGGGTTGAAAACTCAAGTTTATACTAGATCTACAAAATTATCCAGCATTTTTATTTATACAGTTTTAATATTGTAGAGTATTTAAATGTGAGTATTTAAAATTTAAGTATGTAAAAAAAAGTCACAACTGCATGATAAATTGCACCTATGAAAAATTAAAGTAACTAAAAATGCAAATCTTCAATAAAGACTTATTTCAAGAAGAGATATTCAAAATGTTCTAAAGTTATGTATGCTATTCATGAGATCCGTTAAGCTGGCAGGACAACATTGCAAAAATGGACTGAAAGCCCATAGGGGATTTAGGGCTCAATTAGGACTCAATTCATGCCCTAATGCCAAATTTGATGCTACGCATTTGAAAAGATACCTGCAGTTCTGCTATCTTAAATTTAAACTAGCAGGACCAGGCAGAGAAAAAAACGAATAAGGCATTATTTATTCCCACAATAATTTAGGGCCCATTTAGGGCTCTGCGAGTATGATAATGAAAATTAAAAAAAAAATGATTTAAACAATTCTAATAAAAATAAATTAAACAAATTTCTTCTTCTACCCTGTTTTAAGGTTCATTTAGGGCTCTATTATTATGATATTAAAATTGAACAAAAAGTGGTTTAAACAATTATTGTGTAAACAAATTTACCACCAAAAAGATTATTTTCTTTTCGTTTCTCCTGTATAATTTCAGGCTTATTTAAGGCTCCTGAAATGTCATCAACTGTAAGTCTTGCGATATTTCCTTTGCCTTTTTTTGGTAATATATGGTGTTGTGCTACCATAAACTTTATAAAAAATACATGAAGAAAACCATAAAACCCATTTTTACCCATCGCATAATTTAGGGTTCATTGAGGACGACTTTTGGCCGTAGTCCTAAATTTTGGACTGTAGTATTTTTTGCAAAAGAAACAAAAATAAAATAATTTTTTGTGGCAAATTTATTTAAACAATTTTTTATTGAATCCAAATATCATATATATTCAGAATTTTTGTTTATTTTTCGTTATTATATTCCCAGAGCCCCAAATAAGCACTAAATCATAGTGCAAAGAAATATTGTCCAAGTTAGTTTGTTCTATGTTTGGTCCCGCTAGCTTAACGTTAAGCTAGCGTGACCAAAGGTTTTTTTGGAAAAATTGCGGAGTATTAAATTTGACAAGACACTCAGAGAAAAGATTAAGTTGATTCAACAAATCAGTTTGTTCACTCTACTTTGTTTGCTGAAAGTAAAAAAACTTGTTCGGCTCAAATAAGCCTTTGCTTATATTTAGAAAACACAACGAATTAATTAGGTCAGTTTAAAGTAATTATTTACTTAAAAATGTTTAGTAGATTCAACTAAATATATTTCTTGAGCTAAATATATCATTTATTAGAAAATGATTTCGTTAAGGTAACGAGATAATTTGGTGGATTCAACCAAATACTTTTATTAACTACACTTATTAAACCAAAACAGATTACGTCAGCCCACACTGGTGGCCAGTTTGCGCACCAAAAAATGTCGGAAAGATCGTGGCGTCGTAACATTAACTCATGAAAAATTAGTTCTACGAACACCGGGACACGCAGCGTGTCAAATGTACTGCAAAAGTGGGGCCTGTAACAACATCCAAAACATTTTCAATGTTAATACAACCTTTAGTTCGCAAACTGCAGTTTAGTTCACTATTGCAGGCAATCTAACCTAGAAAACGATCATTGATAAAAGAACCCCAAACTAATTTATTAAAAAAGCCTTTCTGTCAAATTTGGTGAAAGTTGGGTTCTTTGGTGCTGCAAGTGTTGTTTATCAAAAGGTTTAATTAATGAGAAGGGATTTTTCCATATATTTTGTGCGACCGTTGATACGACGGCGTATAAATATTTGTATGCATCAACTGACATATTTGATTAGATCAACCAAAATATATATTGTAATCAAACAAACTTTATTAACCCAAAAATTTGTTTCAAGAAATAAAACATAGGGCCAACAATGGCCCGAACATGGACCAACCGTCGGGTCGACTATGGGACATCTTTCGTTAACGAATAACGCCGACTAACCGGTCCAACTCTGGGCCAAAGTTGGCCCGCAGAACGGCATAAAGGGATTTAAACATTCTTTTTAATAAAATAAGAAAAAAAAAAAAAATGAATTTCAAAGTATTTCAAGTAATTTTAAATTAGTTTAGAATATTTTAGAAGAATTAAACAAAGCAACAGAATTTTTAGAGATTTTAGAGACTTTAAAACACTTTTTATGAGTCCAAGAAATTTTCAGTGATTTTGAGAAATTTTATGCCATTTCAATGGATTTAATATGGTGAGTAAATGAATTTAAAAGACTTCCGTTTCCGGCATGAAAGTGTAAAGTAGTGGGAATTGTGGATGCTGAGTTTTTCTGATATTGTGGTGAAATTTGAGGTGAGTGGATTGTGGAAGTGTGTGGAAGGGTGTGGAGGTGAGAGATCTAATTGAGGGATTGTGAGATTGCAAAGGGGAGGTAGATATTTTGGAGGATTAAGACAGATTTGTGTGGAAGTTTGTTTGGAGATTTGTGACAGGGTGGGAAGACTGTGTTAACGGATTGGTAGTAGCAGGGTTGGGTAGCGACAAAGAAAGGCGTGACAAGTAACAGACAGCGACGATAGAGGCAGGGAAGATAGAAGGCGGGAACATTTGAATTTTATTAATGGCTAGTGGAGCGAGTATCTCCTCGGAAGAAACAGAATTAGAGCAGGAAGTCTTCAGTACGCCGAAAGAGATAAAGGAAAGGAAG
>NC_046659.1:43729111-43731405 GCF_010883055.1 Belonocnema kinseyi | reverse complement strand
GTATAGAGCTCCAAGGTGATTATGTTGAAAAATAAAAAAAAATTTACCCAAAAAAAATTGTTTTTATACTTCATTCTAAGCACTTATTGAACTACCCTCGTACAATTCAAGCTTATTCTAAATCGACTAATGCTATAATTAACAGTGATTACTTAAATAATTATGTTCTATTTCAAACTTAAATTAATCTCAAAAAGATTTTAATTAATTGTCTTAAATCTCAAATTACTAATATAAAATATTAACGTTACAATTACTTATTTAAAACAGGTACTTACAGAATAAGATATTTTAAATGAATCCTCAATAAATACACTTCACTTTACACTGAAATAGTTGGTAAAACCTTTCTCTTTTTTTAACAGATATCACTATGCGGTCTACGATTTTGTTATGCTAATTGGAGCCATTTAGCGATACCCTTTAATTTTTCACGCGCATGATTGACTTGCAAAAATCAAGCAATGGACCATACGCAATGGCTTATCTGCTCCTTCTTTTATGGTCGAAATGAGTGAAAACAATATATGCGTATTGACCATTCCGAAAAGAATACCTTAGTTATACCTGATAGTGAGTGTAATGCTCTTATAATAGTCAGAATGGCGATAAAATGAGAGTATTTTTAACCATGTTGAAAAAAAATGAAAAGACCGTTCGACCATGCAGACAGACTTGCTGGCTCGCCAAATTTTGACCATATGACTTTGACCATCCATTTTTCTCCGTATGGGAACGCAGCCACAGAACAGCATAATTATTTTTCTTAACATGTTTTTCAAGTATTCCAAAAATCCTAGGACCTTCTGCATATAATAGAAAAAAAATGTAATAGAGATGAGCATGAAAACCCATGTGCAAATTTTCCATTGGGCCATAGTCGGTCCAACTTTCTCGGAGTTGGGCTAACTTTGCCAACCAGGCATTGGCCAATTTACCGAAATGATAACTATGGCCCAACTCTGTTTGCCGACTATTGGCTATCATGGTTGGCCCAACCATGACTACCAGAATTCGGCCCAACGGCGAAATTATAACTTTTTCCCGTCCATTTTAGCCGACTATTGGTACAATATCCTTTACCAAAATCGGGCCAACTATGGGAATTACACGGACAAAAAATATCCATTAAGTTTTATAGAACTCATCTTATAGTAGAGGTCACGATGGGTAGTTTAATAAATATAATATAATCACTACACTGTTTATAATCGTACGCTATGAAAATTTTTATTTGCCTTGGGGTTAGAACCCTACAAGTTTCGTATTCCTAATTCCTAACGCCTCAAGCCTCTCGTTTAACCTAGCTGGGAGTATTACAAAAAAAATCTGAAATATAACCGACAGCTGTCCATGGCTGTCTGCAAATTTCTGCAAACCATTCTGTAAAAAGTACTGCTACGCTGATCATAATATATGTAATAAGATTTCAGATTTTAGATATATCACAAATTATTCTTGAATATTGTATTTAAATTCTACCGAAATTCATAAAAAATTCTTCAAAATTAGTGAAAATCTCTTATATTCATTAAAAATATCTCAAATTCTTTTAAATATTTTCAAATCTTTTAAAATTCGTTTATAAATTTAAAAATTTTCAAAATCAAATAACTCCAGTTAAATCCTTTGAAATACCTAAAAGTCTGTTTAGATACTTTAAAATATGTTTTAATTACATGAAAATCCTTAAACTCTTTTCATTTTTTTAAAACTATTTAAAATGTTTTCTACGATTTTAAATTCATTTCTTCTTTATTCATAATGTGTCCCCTAAGGGTTTACATGACTTCCATTACTTACAATCTTTCCGTTTAAACCTATATATTTTTTACAATCTTATCGTTTCTATATATACAATTATTTACAAGTATTTACATAAAGTCTTATATCTAGTTCCTTATTTCTATTTCCTGCGATAGCGCAATTTAGGACTTGTTAGCAAGCGAGTGAGCGAGCGAACGAAAGCGAGAGTGCAAGCGAACGAAAGCGAGAGTGCAAGCGAGAGAGAGAGAGAGAGAGAGAGCATGAGAACGCAAACGCATTTTAATCTACTTATCTGTTACTTTACCATTACTTACAATTTCCACGCTTCTAATCTAAGCGACTTCCGTTTCCTTTTTCTTTCACTTTTTTTATACCCCCATTTACCTTTTTCACGTGCACTCTTTCATTCTACCTCATTCGCTCCTCTAGCACTCTCTAACTCCTTCATCCATTCTTCTCCTAATCCATCTTCGCCTAGAATCTTAACCACATTTTCTTGCCAGCTTCCTTTATCTTCCATTCCTCTC
>NC_046659.1:43726744-43729011 GCF_010883055.1 Belonocnema kinseyi | reverse complement strand
CCTCACGATTCCGACTTATGCGCGCCAAAAGAGCCTCAGAGGCGACCACTCTATTGCGTTTATTCTCAGCTGAGAGCAAACGCGGCACCCATCTTGCCGACATCTTTTTCGTGCCTAATTTTTCATATAGAATTGAAACAACTGCACCTATAGATATCCTTGTGGCCTCAGCTAACTCACGCACTTTTAATCTTCTATCCTTTAACACCATATCGTGGATTTTATTGATGATTTCGGGAGTACTTGCTTCTACGGGCCTTCCTGAACGTGGTTCGTCACTTATTGATGTACGACCACGCTTAAATTAATTTACCCAGTTATAAACCGTTGCTAAGGCAGGGGCAGATGTGCCATAAACTGAGTCTATGAACTGAGCTATGAAATACTGTGCAAAATAAGGTAAAAGATGACAGAAACAAATTGTGCATCTACGCAAGATCTACAAATTTTTTCTTAACCACTTTTTGATAGAATGCGTAGTTTTGTCTTTAATCATCAAAAACATAATTAACAGTAAAAAAATCTGCCTGCTGCGTGGACACATTCTTAACAAAAATTTTGGCTTTTAATTTCTTTTTCATCGCGTGTGAAGGGTTTCAAAAACCTAAATTTTTTATGTTTTCAATGCTATTTTTTTACGATTTAAACCAAAAAGAGAACTATCAAAAAATTATTCATGATAAATAAATCATGTTTACATTCTCATCAGGGAAGGTATTAGATTTGTATAAAACTGCCCCCCCCCCCCCAATTTTGATAAAATGTTCACGTTTCGAGATCCCCTGAATCTGAAAAATAGGTTTTTATGAATGTGTCTGTCTGTCGGTCGCTCTCTTAGTGTCCGAAACTGAAGGTCAAGTTTGTTAGCTAGTTATTTTGGATATAAAATTCAAAAAGTGAGCGCATTTTGAATATATTTGAGATCACTTTTTTAAAATTAATTTTTTCTGTACGGACGTTTATAGAATTAAAAAAGTTGCATAATTTGTCCTGAAGACTTTTTTCATAAAACCAAAAATTAACAAAGTTAAAGCATATAACAAATTCCAAAAAACACACGAAAATGAGCGTTTTAAGCCAAATAACGGACGATATGAAAAAGGCAAGACAAGAAAAAGTTTGATTTCTTAATGCCCAACAAGCCTATTATAACAACTTTATTAATTTTTTTGAAGAATCAAAAAATCTAATTTTGAAAACATACAAAATAATGGAAAATCCAAAAATTACATTATTTTATGCAACAATTTCACAGTTTTTCAAATATTCTCAAATATAAATGATAGATCTAAAATTTTCGGTCTACTGGTCCAAAAAATCTCTTTATTAATAGACGTTTCGTGTGGCTTAAAACACACACAATCTATTGCGTGAACTGAAAAAGTTGTGAAGGAGTTTATATCGGACAATCTAAAATGAGCACCGATAAAAGGATAAATAAACACAAGAACGATTGTAAGCATGATGATAGAAGCTCAGCATTAGTTTATCATTCTCATATGAAGCAAAATCATTTTGACTGTGATAATACGAGTAATAAGATTTTAGGTATCGAGACTAACCAAAGACAAAGACTTTTTAGAGAAATGTTACATATATCAAAGAAAAAATTTGGTGTCAACAAAAGAACTGACATAGAAGGTCTTAGCAATATATATTTGAATTTGTTTAATAATACCGGTTATTGTTGAATTTACGACATCATTTTATGCTATTATAGTTTATTTTAAGTAATTACTTTGAAAATAGTGATTTAATTTTTACACAACAGATACCATTTTTAACTGAAGCAATTGTTTTTACGAAATCTTAAAATATTATATACAATATTTATAATATGTACCCACAATAAGATGATAAGAGAGAGTCCGATCTTCTGTCACTCTTTGACGTCAATTGCACAATATACACACAAAGGACTATTTGACTGATACTCAACTTGTTTATTTAACCGGTTCTGCTTTAAAAGAAATTAATACTCTTTATTTATCAAATGTCACTTCGTTATGGCGGCCTACGAAAGAATAATTTGATGGCCCACCAATGTTTATGTGTCAACATAACATTCTTGTAAGGCCAACATGGAAGCCAATGTATCACTCTTTATTAACTTTTTATCTTGTTTAGCTATTTTAACTTTTACTAATTTTGACAATTATAACATAAGCAAAAAGTTTTTATTTCATTGAATTGACATGGTTCACTCCGTAAAGTTAGCAAGGACTCACTCCAATGAATTATTATATGGCAAAGACAAGGGCATATAT
>NC_046659.1:43717826-43726734 GCF_010883055.1 Belonocnema kinseyi | reverse complement strand
GTGTGACACGCCAACAAACTTTTGAAAGTCGGCAATTCTAGGATAATTCATTAATAATCTCAAGCAACGTACAAGGAATTTTGGTAATTATAGATGAAATCGTCAATTTTTAAACATTTTAGGCAACAAATGTTAAAGAATAAGAAGTGAATTTGGTTTTCCTTACAAGCATATTTCCTTATTCCAAAAATGCGTTATGTTTTTGTAAATGTGTCACTCGGTATTTTTCAAGGTTTTATTTTCCCAAAATGCCAATTAATTCATAGCTTTTTCATTTAAATAGGAGAAAATTATTATTTCTATGTTGGGAAAATGTAAAGATATAACTCGGCAAATCGATCGTCTTTTTTAATTGAAATCTCGGGAAATATACTCAGATCGACGATGTTGAATTGACTGTTTTGTGGAATTGATAATTTTTAGGCTCATTCAATTACCTCTTTATTTTATGAATTTAATAATTTTCTAGACTCATTAGTTACTAAATTCTTGCTTCATTTTTTGATTTAAAATAAGCAATTCGAAAAATCCGCTTAAAGAGCGCGTCTTTGGTAATCTCGATAGTATGATAGATATCGAACTATCGGCAGTCAATTATTAATGGAGGAGTTTAGAGTTCTTTATGGCATTTTCAAACCTTTTTGCATACAAGCGGAAAAAGTAATAAATTTTAAAAAATCATTGTTTTTCATCCAAAATTTTCGACTTCAAACGCTTTTAATTTTTAATTGTTCATGACTTCAAGACTGCATTTCGAAATTCTTATATGAACAATATCAGCTTCAAGTGAATGGTATCATAATTTAAAAAGATAACAATTCAATTCATTATTTCAAAAGCTGTTAAAAACGAACTTAGACAGATTTTGAATATGAAAATTTGTAAATATCCCGGACAAAAAATAAATTCTGCAAAATAGACTGCTTTGAGGCACCGGATTTCACTTCGTCTAAAAACTGATATGTCTCTTCAAAAGATAAACGCTTCCTCTTGATTTCCTTTAAAATTTTCGTAATGACTGGTTACGCAACACATGACCTAAACACTGATTGACTGAAAACGAAAGGAAGCGAATATCATGCGAAATTTTCGCCACTGACTGAAGACGACTGAAGCAGACGAGAGGATTAACCGCCGAGGATACTTTCCGCTTTTATTTATATACTTCTGCGTTGTTGCAGAGTTGCTCCGCTGACAAGCAGCCTCACTCTCTCGCCTCCTCGGGCCACCATGTCATCCATAACGGGAACTTTTCTTACGGGACTCCAGTGTATAATTCTATGGCTTCTGTGAATAATATTTTAATTTTTCGAATGAAAATCAGTGAAATTGAACCACAAAATATGAATTTTGAAGCAAAATTGTTCATCCATTCTGCCCTACAGCACATTCATTTCGACGCAAGCAGTTGTATTTGAAACAAATAAAGATTTAACAAAAAATATAGAAAAATTATGAATGTCTATGATCAGTGGGTAAAAAATTTGATGCATTATTACTCGGCAAGAAAAAATCGCAGGAAGTTGAGCTAAAGACAGAAACTTTTTCAGCGTTCTACTTGTAAAGCGATGTCAATTTCATTTTCTTACAAAAATTTAGGTCTTCTCAATGACAGAAAATAAATGATAAAACAGGAGAAATTACCCTCAACTTTTACTACGTCAACTTTTTAATTCCTCCGCGTGTTTAACAAATTAAAAAAATTCATAAATATTCTGTAACAAGTATTTAACAAATGGAAAATTTTTAAACTCTAATGGAATGATTATTTTAATTAGTAGAGTTAAAAATGTAAATAATAAATACCTCGGCTGTGGATACAGATCTTAAGTTGAACTCTAGCTTCAAAACAAGATTGAAAAACGTCCGTTAATTGCAGCTTTTATAGTTTATATTGCTTAAACTTCTAATTTTAAAAAAATGACAAAACCTCAATAAAATGAAGTTCTTCGACTTCTTGTGATTGATGTGATTAATTATGAAAAATCATGAAGTATGACTAAGAGTGAAACTTCTTTTTTAACATATTTGGTCATTTCTAAAACAATTTTCTGTTCACAAATTCATTGTCAATTGTTGGAATTATCATCATTTGTCTTAAAATTTTTTTTCTTCATTCAAATTGTGAAAAGTTTTTACCTATCGGGATAAATTACAGAAATGTAATTAATACTGAGAGTAGAACTTGTTGCTGAACATATTTGGTAATTTATAAAGAATTTTCATTCATTTAAACAATTTTTTCTTCCTAAAATCGTGAAAATATATTATTACATTATATATTATCATATATACGTGTTTTCCAGTATTGAAACTCATTAACGCTTTCAATTCAGTCCATTAATAATTTTTATTGGCCGTTAAAATTTTAATATGAAACCGGTGAATCGAGAAGCTTTTTTTATGCTAGAATTCAGCTTAAATCTCTATCCACAGGCGAGATTTTTTCTTACAATAAATCGTCTGAGTCGGCAAATTTCACTTATTCAGTCAGCATTTAGGACAATACTCTCACCCCCCCCCCCCCCCCCCCCCCCCCCCCCCCCCCCCCCCCCCCCGACATCCCATACGCTCGCTACACCTCTGGGTAAAGAATTCATAAAAAAGAGTTATTTGTATAACAATTTGATTTACGATGCCTTTATTTTCTGATCTATTATTTGAATTTTTTACCTGGTCGACACTCACTAACATCAACTAATTCTTAAATATAAAAATTCATTTTCCAAAAAAAATATATATACTTAATTATATAGATATGTGTGTGTGTGTCGATCCTTAATATGAAATCTCTAACCGATATTGTCGATTTCGATTGTCACACTACTCGATTTTCATGCTATATGCGTGAGACACGAGTTGTGAATGGGTTAGACAGAGTTGGAAAATATTGAAAAAATTGTTACGATTGCTCGTTCTTTTATAGCTACACGCGTGCGAAAGGAACATCCGTGAGTCACTGTGAGTTAGACAGTAATGGAACGTTACACGCGTTTTTTTGAAGTTAAATGATCCCAGCGGAGCTCGCTTGATCTGCGCTTGCTTGGATTCGAGTGACGTTCATTGGCTACGGTGCGCGTCTGTACTGGATTTTTAAATACGTACGCTAACTAGAGCCAATAAGCGCCACACAGTTGAAGCATGCGCAAGTATTGTTGGATCACTGTTGGGAATAATAATCAAATCAAAATTCGATGTCGATAATACGAATCAACGCTTCTCCTTGACCACCACCTTGCCACCCGTACCGTCGCAATACAGGGCGTCTGATTGCTATTTATGATCGAATTCTTATTTCAATTTAAGCCTCTCTGCTTGTTATTTATGAACGTATTTTTATTTTAATTTCGGAAAGGACATTTTAAAGCCTTCAAAGTATTTAAACGAGCTATCTAGACCATTAAATATATCTACTTGAGTGCCTGCGGAGAACTTCCCCAAGCTTCTCAGAGCCTTGAGAATCTTTAGCATATACTCTGAGATTTCTTTTGGTAGGGTTAGTGTATTTTTTAATTACAAGTTAATGTTTAAGCTATTATTTGTTATTAATATAAACATTCACATTAAGCAATATTCCTATGAAGCATGGAATTTGTTCTAAGTTTTGTTATTAAAGTCCATTGCTGGTGTAAAATGCGATAACAACTTTTTAAGATTAGATAATTAGATAATTTTTGCCAATTTAATATAAATCATTCGTATACCTACAAAAATCTATAAAATACTATTTTTTGATATGAAAATTTACGAAAATCTACTACAAAAACTTTACGAAAGTTAAGCTTTTACTTATTTTTCTTAATACGAAAAAAATACTCCCGAGTTTGAAATTCATTGAAAATTATTGAAATTTTTCATGCAAATTTCATAAAAATTTCATTCAAATTTATAAAATTTTTGGTGAAAAACAGAACACTTACTTTAAATTTCAACAAAATACGGGAATTTTCAAACAAAATTCCATTTTTAACTGTAAAAGATCAAGTTTAAATAAAAACGATCAAATTTTAAACAAAAATAGAATAATTCAGTTTTTAGTTTATAAAAGTTAATATTCAATAAAAAAATGAAATTTTTCACAGGTTACTTAACATTTTAACCAAAACATGCGAATTTGACACCAAATATTAAAAATTTTAACAAAAAATATGAGCTTTCAATCACAAAGATTAATTTTCTATTTAAAAAAATCTTTCTTAACAAATAATATAATTTCCAACTAAATTAATTTTCAATCCAAGTACAATAATATAAAAAGTATTTAAAATAAGATAGAATTCACTTAAAATCAGGCAGGTTCTACACATTATATAGCAGAATCTCTAAACGATTAACAATTTTTATTAAATTATGCAAGACGTTGTTCCTGATATAAGACAAAAAATGGAATTTGGACAATTATGTCAAGAATAATAAAAACAGATTAATTATTCACCCATAAAATAATTTTTAACTAAAAACATGAAGTTTCAATAAAAAAATCAAATTTTAAACAAAAATAGAATGATTAAGTTTTTAGTTTATAAAAATTAATATTCAATAAAAAAATGAAATTCTCTACAGGTTATTTAAAATCTTAATTAAAACAGATGACCATGACACCAAATAGTAAAAGTTTTGACAGAAAAGATGAATTTTCAATCACAAAGATTAATTTTCTATTTTAAAAAAATCGTTTTTAAGAAATTATAAATTGTAAGAGACTTTATATAGATTTAAATTGTTTTCAGCTAAATTAATTTTTAATCCATGTAAAAAAGTATTTAGAATAAGATAGAATTCACTTAAAATTAAGCAGGTTCTATACATTATTTACCAGAATCGTTAGCGATATAATTTTGTTATAGTAAATTATACAAGACGTTTTTTTCCCATATAAGACAACAAAAAATCTAATTGGGACATGTGTGTTAAAAATAATAAAAAACATATTCGTTTTTACCCATGAAATAATTTCTCTACAAAAAGTATCAGTTTTCAACTGATAATGATATAATTAAAATTTTCCTTAAAGAGATTAACTTTTAACAAACAAAAAAAACCAAGAAAATAGTAGAATCTTATATAAACAAGATCAGATTTGAACAAAGAAAATTAATTTTCTACCAAAAAGACGAATTTTCAACTAAAAAAATTAATTTTCGATTATAAAAATAATTTTTCGCCCTAAAATTGTACATTTAAATTTTTAATAAAATAGCTGAATCCTTAATCAAAACGATCAAATTTAAAACAAATAGTGGAGTTTTAAGCTAAAAAAATAAATTTTTAATTAAAAATATAAATATATGGAACCAGAAATAGGATTATTCATTTTTAGTTAAAAGAATTAATATTTAAAACAAACAATTATATTTTCAACAAATTAGTTGGAATTTATCAAAATAGGTGAATTTTATAATACACAGTTGAACTTTCAAAAAAACGGATACATTTTCAACCAAGAACATTAATTATATATATAAAAGACGATATTTGAAACAAATAATTGAATTTTCAACACAAAAATATCAATTTTTAATTCGAAATTTCAATGTTTCACCGAAAGTGCGATTGTTAAAGTTTCAGTTAAAGAATTTAATTTTGAACAAAAAAAGGAATTTTCAACTTAATAGTTTTGTTCTTAATCACAAAGATAAATTTTCAACCAAGAAGACTAATTTTCCACCAAAAACCTGAATTTTTATCGAAATATGTGCTTTTTCAAACAAAAGGTTTACTTTTAAATATCAGTTCTCTATCATAAATGGTATAATCCAATTTTATCTTACATAAATTAATTTTTAACTGACTATGAAGGAATTTCAAAAAAAAATTGAACCCTCAATGAAAAAAATGAATTTTCAACCGCGAAGATTAATTTCCTACTTGAAAAAGACGGTTTAAAAAAAATTAAATTTTTAACAAAAGAGGATTCATTTCTTTTTTAATATCATTTTTCCATCAAAAATGGTATGATCGAATTTTCTCTTAAATAAATTAATTTTTCGCAGAGAAAGGAATTTTTAACAAAATAATACAATCCTCGCAAAAAAGATGAAATTTCAATTGGGAAGTTTATTTTTCTACCAAAAATGACGAATTTTCAAAAAAATTCTGAATTTCCAAATACTTTATGAAAACAGATGACTTTCTTTCCAAATAGTTCAATCATTAACAAAAAAAGATTGACTTTAAACCAAAAGGATTAATTTTCTACCAAAACAGAAAAATTAGAAAATTGAATTAATAAGTAAAAAAGGCCAATTTTCAATTTAAAATATCAATTTTCAACAAAAATAGTAGAATTGAAATTTCTTTTAAAGAAATTGGTTTTTGACAATCTGAAAAGGATTTTTTTTAAATAGCTGAATCCTTAATGAAAAATATTAGTTTCAACCAAGAATATTACTTTTCTACCAAAAATTACAAGTTTTCTACAAAATCTATAAAGCTTCAAACAAATATATGATTTTTATCTAAAAAATATCATTTGTCAAACCAAAAGTAATATAAGTAAATTTTGCCATTATAGAAAGTAATTAAAAAAATAAATATATAGAAATTTAAAGAAAATAGTTTAATTTTCAACAAAAAAGGTTCGTTTTAAACAGAAATAGATGAAGCTTCAATTATGAACTTAATATTCAACGAAAAAAATGGGATGGTTCAGTTTTTAGTTAAAAAAATTATTTGCAATTCAAAGAAGTGTAATTAAAAGAAAATTTCTATGTTCTCTACCAAAACAGAGTGTAATTAAAAATATCAATAAATTTTTAACCAAACATAGAAAGTTAAATTATCACTTCAATAAATCAATTTTGAAAAAATATGAATTGTCCGAAAAATGGTTGAATCCTCAATCAGTATGATGGATTTTCAAACAAGAAGACTAATTTTCTACTAAAAAAGACGAATTTCTAACAAAATCCATACATTTTTAAACAATTAGTTATATTTTTAAAGAAAAAAGATCACACTTTAATGTAAAAATTTAATTTTCTACTTAAAATAGCATAGCTGAAATTTCTGTTAAGAAGATTAATTTGCGACAACCACAAAAAAAACAATGTTATGAAAATTATTTCAAAGCGGTTCGAATTCATTTAACATTGAATTATATTGTTTTAAGATTAAAATTTAAAGAAACTTTTGTTTCGTTGTAAAATAAATTTTATGTACAAAAGATTAATTTTTAACTAATAAGATTAATGTTTTACAAAAAGACGAATTTTCAGCCAATTACTTGATTAAACTATGAGGGAACAGTTTTTTGAAATTTTTTGTTGAAAATATTCAACAATTTAGTTGAACTTTTTTTCGGTCTTGACTGAAAATTGTTTGCATTCGACTACTTGGTTAAATGTTAAACTAATTGAGTGAAAATGGATATTTTTTGTGTGCTAAAGATTCATCATTTTAGTTGGAAATTTGATTCTTTTGTTCAAAATTCTTTCTTTTTTGGTTTAAAATTAACCTTTTTTGTTGAACATTTCTCTAATTGTTTTAAGGTTAAAAGACCTTTTCAAAATTAATTTTTTTGGTTTAACTATTTTGTTAAAATGTTAGGTGTCTGGAAGAAAATGTAACTATTTGGTTGGAATTTGGTTAATTTTTTAAAACTGAGAATCAAACTTTTTGATTTTCAGTGTAAAAGGTTTTGTTAAAGATTTGGCTTTTTAATGAAAGATTTGCATTTACAACCGAATAGTTTAACTTTTAACCAAATACTTAAATGTCCAGCCTACAAATATGAATTTTAAACTAAATGGTCAAGTTTTCAATAAAAAAATATTCATTTTTAACAAAAAAGAGTTGTATTAAACAATTAAAGAATTCCCAATAAAAACGTAGTGGTGAACATCTTAAAAAAAGAATTTCAACAAACTATTTAAATTTTTAACCAGAGTTGAATTTTCGAACAAGTATGTAAATTTTCAATAAAGTAGTTGAATTTTTAACCTGCAAATATGTATTTTCGATAGGAAATGTAACATTTGATATTTCAAAAATACAGATGCTGCCAAGAGATGCATTATAAAAATAAGGATATGAATCTTCAATCATAAAGATTAATTTTCCATAAGAGATTCGAATTTAAACCAAAAGTACCAAAGGTACTTTTTCGCACAACACATTAATTTATTTCAGAAAAAACGAATTAAACAAAATAGTACATTTTTTTAATCAAAGAGATGAGTTTTCCACTAAAACTATTAATTTTTCATCTAGAAAAACGAATTTTCAACAAATAAAGAATTTTCAGTTAGGAAATCAAAAAATGTGTCCCAATTCCTTAAACTTTTAAGTCAAAAGACTATTTTTTTGTAAAACAGTTACAACATCTTCCCCCTCCATCTACCTCCATAAACCACATTTTTCATAAAACCTTCACCCTGAATGATAAGTTTTCAAGTATTTGTTGGTTTAAATTGTTATTTTTAATAAATAATTTCACTAATTTCAATGTAATTTGAAATATAATAATTAATAGTTCAATTTTAAAGAAAGATTTTAAAGGGGAGACTTGACCAAGATTTCCAGGGGAGCGTTTACCAAGTGGCAACAAGCTTTTTACGTGTGTTTTCTACCTATAAGAAAATAGATTTTTATAATGCGCGTGCAAAAGTTTTGCTAAATTGTTTGTAAAATTTTTCATACAAATTTTAGAAAAATTTCATTTAAATTAATAAAATTTTTGGTGAAGAAACAGAAACTATTTTAGTCAGGATTAAAATAAAAAATATATTTCTATCCTACGTCTTTTCGATAAATTTTTCAACGGCAAGCAGTTCGCTCTTATTATTATTATTATTACACCACTAATCCATTTCCCTTTCGAGGTAGGCGTGACTTACTCGGCAGGGGAAAGGAGTAGTGTGTGGAAGGGATAGAGATTTTTTCAGATTGATCCAGAATTCTCGTGCTA
>NC_046659.1:43700142-43717726 GCF_010883055.1 Belonocnema kinseyi | reverse complement strand
TTTATACGGTCCTCCCATGTTGCCTTATCTATGCTTTCGATTATCTTATTTTGGAAATCTATTCGCACATCCGGTTTCTGTAGGTTCTCAATTTTGATTCGCATTTGTTTTGTTTTCTTGGGTCTCTTTTTTCTCCAACCCCGACTTAAGTTAATTTTTGAGATCAGAAGGTAATGATCAGTATTGCATTCAGGACCCCTCATGACCCTTGTATCTTTGACTAACTTTCTAAGTCTTTCATCCGCAACAACAAAGTCAATTATACTGCGGCTATTTCCTTCAGACCAGGTGTACATGCGGATCATTTTATGCCTAAACCAAGAATTTGTAATAAACAGACCCCTTTCTAAGCATAGACCAACTAATTTATCTCCGTTATAGTTTGTTCTTGGATCCCCAAAATTACCTAATACTCTTTCTGTATCCTGATTTTGGATGCCCACCCAACCGTTCATGTCTCCTAGTAGAATTATTCTTTCCCCATGTTCGCAGATGTTTATTGTGTCATTTAAAGTGTCCCAGAAGGC
Source organism: Belonocnema kinseyi (assembly GCF_010883055.1). Taxonomy (NCBI): domain Eukaryota; kingdom Metazoa; phylum Arthropoda; class Insecta; order Hymenoptera; family Cynipidae; genus Belonocnema; species Belonocnema kinseyi. The sequence goes on along the minus strand of NC_046659.1, from coordinate 43,717,199 downwards.
GTTTTTTACTTCTCTAGAATCACTATCAACCGGCGCGTAGCATGCTATAATAAATAGTCTTCTGATTCCTACTTTCATTCTAGCCCACAGCATTCTGGGGCTCTTGAATTGCAAAATTTAATATTAACCTCAAAATCTTAAGACGTTGCTACCGCATTTTGTATCAGCAATAGAATTTTATAACAAATTTTATGCTTTACAGGAAAATACTTAATTTTAATGTTTATATTGAATGAAAATAGTAACTAAAACATTAACGTACTCGTATAACTTAAAAATACACCAGTGATACTCTAACTTTACTCAATATCAGAAAAGTACCATTAAACTCCTTGCACTTCACCTTCAACACAAAACAGCTGCATAAAATACGAGTATATAGGCTTCCAATATTTTATATGCTTTTAAATAATATATGGTTTAAGAAATGTGGGATTAAATGAATTATGTTCAGTTTTATGGATTTATCAGCTCTTTATATCTGCTGACAATTTTGCCAAATACTCAATCTTTATTTTATAAAAACATAATTTTGAAAACCTTCAGCAATAGATACATAATATAGGGATGTAGGGGCACTTTCATTTTGAACAGATTATTCTCAATTTTAATTAAAACAGATGAACTTGACACCAAGTAGTAAAAGTTTTAACAAAAAATATGAATTTTCAATCACAAAGATTAATTTTCTATTACATTTTTTTTTAAAACAAATAATAAAATTTTCCACTCAATTAATTTTCAATGCAAGAACAATATTATAAAAAGTATTTAAAATAAAATAGAATTCCCTTAAAACTAGTCAGCTTCTATACATTATTTAGCAGAATCTCTCAGCGATTACAATTTATTTATAGTATATTATGCAAGAAGATTTTTCCGATCTAAGACAAAAAAAACGAATTTGGACATCTATGTTAAGAATAATAAAAAACAGATTAATTTTTCACCCATAAAATAATTTTTAAGTAAAAAGATGAAGTTTCAATAAAAAATATCAAATTGTAAACAAAAATAGAATAATTAAGTTTTTAGTTTATAAAAGTTAATATTCAATAAAAAAATTAAGTTTTCAACAGATTCTTTCGAATTTTAATTAAAACAGATGAAGTTGCCACCAAATAGTAAAAGTTTCAACAAAAATGATAAATTTCCAATCACAAAGATTAATTTTCTGTTTAGTGATTTTTTAAAAATAAATAATAGAATTTTTAACTAAATTAATTTTAGATGCAAGAAAAATATTATAAAAAGTATTTAAAAGAAGATAGAATTCACTTACAATCAGGCAGGTTCTACACATTATTTAGCAGAATTTCTCAGCGATTAAAATTTATTTTAAGAATAATAAAAAACAGATTAATTTTTACTTATAACATTAATTCTCTACAAAAATACTATTAGTTTTCAACCAAAAATAAAATAATTCAAATTTCCCATGAAGGAATCAGTTTTTAACAAACAAACAAAAATCAAGAAAATAGTTGAATCCTTAATAAACAAGATAAGATTTTAACAAAGAAAAATAATTTTCTACCTAAAAGACGAATTTTCAAATGAAAAAATTAATTTTTAATTGAAAATATAATTTTGTATCCTGACATTTTGCAGTTGAATTTTTAATAATTTTTTAACAAAATATTTGTACCTTAATCAAAAAGATCAGTTTTCAAACGAATAGTAGAGTTTTCAACTAAAAAAGATAAATTTTTAATTGAAAATATAAAAAAGTATAACCAGAAATATCTTTAATCTATTCTCTGAAATCGGAAGGCATAAATTTGGATCTTTAAAAAGACGTTGAATAGTGTGATCAATAAGAGACTGAATCTCAACCATGGCTCCTTCTTCTGACATTTTAATAATTGAAGGATAACAATCTTTTTTAATCAATAATACATTCACATATGAAGGATAAATGTCAGACTTTCTTTCTTTGGCCTGTAAGTAAATAGAATTATATTGATACTTTGATAGTCTGACCTGTTGCATTAAACTAAAGCCTCTTCTGAAGAGTATGGCACATATGATTCAAAGTCAGATTTACCTGAAATGTCTAAATTTTCAGTATCGTCAGAAGTTAAAAGAACGACTATAGCATTTGCCATTTTTTTCTTCCACTCTTTCGTAAACTTCGCATAAATGCATCCTGTATCTCAGCAGCCGTAAAACTCTCTTCAATGGACATTAATTTTCGTCTCTTTGTCGCAGCAGAAGCATCTTCGGATTTTGTATCCAAACTTTTTCTTGCTCCTTTTGCTTTTATCCCAAAAAAAGTAACAACGAAGTAAGTTTTAGCCACTTTTCAAACTGACTTTTTATACTTAAACATTCTTTCCATTTTTTTTTAAAGATAGGTAAAAAATACAAATTCAAAGGATTTGCTACTATTTCTAGATACCCAGTATCAAGATTGTACTCAGTTTGCATGAAACTTAACAAACTTTGCACGTCAGTACTCTCATTGGCCATAAGAAAATCACAAAGGACCTTCTTAACAGACCTTGAGAGTATCCATTTTTTATTAGAAGTAATAATACAAAAAATTGAAATATATAAACCTGCAGAAGATTTTTTGAAATGACGCCAAAAGCAAATCATATAATGATAATTTCAACGCAGCCTCTCTCAGTTATATAAAGGAAAATTATGATTTCTCTTTCGAGAGCGCGTGCGAGAGATACCCACCTAGCGGTGAACCTGGAACTGTACTTTTTAGTTGAGAGTCCCTTGTTCTTCATTTGTTTTTCATGAAGTTATGTACAAAACAAATGAAAGATAAGTGACTTCTGAATACGCAAGTACAGCGTTATTGCAGCTTATTTTTACTTGTTCCTCATTTATTTTTCAGGAAGTTGCATAAAACAAATGAAAGATGGGTGACTTCTGAAAACGCAAATACAGGGTTATTATTATGGACAGTTTGATACAGAAATTATTATTAACAATTACGTAAATTATTATTTAATGTCCCATATCCAATTTTGGAATCACTGTGAGTTTATTGTCGGATAATTTCAGTGGAAAAGCGTCCTTTTTGCATGTAAAAAAAAAAAGAAATCATAGTTTTGTCAAAAAAATTGTTTATAACAATCATCTAAATTATTCTTTATTTAATCTCGTTGGTTAGTCACCTCAATAAATGTCCCTCTAATAATTATTGAAGAAAAAAACATTTTTTTCTACGAGGAAACGGCCGATTAGGAGACTTGTTTCACTAAATTATTATAAAAAATCTGTATTGTTTATGTTTGATAAAGCTTAAAGTATATAAATAGATTTAAAGACAATGATAGTGAGTTTCTATCTGTATTTTTTCTTGAGATAAAAATTCACAAATCTAAAATGGTCAATTTTGTCACCATATTTGTTTATATATTGTTGCTCTGCGAACAAATTAAAAAAAGCAAACCACAATTCTTTACAAAAGTAATTGCCGAGCATTTATAAAAAAAAACTTTTAAATCGGTTAAGAAATACGACATGTGGGCGATTATGATCAGTAAATTCCTATTCCAGACCACTGTGCCTAGGCGCGCTCAAACTCACGAGCCACGGGCACACCGCATATTTTGATCAACCCTCCGAGTAATATTCAAAAATGCATTTTTTCAATTTTAAAATTAGAAGGTTCTCAATTTAAAAAATCGGGACCTAATTTACATAAATAGTAAGATGTATAAATTTCTATAAAATGTTATATAAAAAATAAAATAAAAAATAATTTTATTATACAATTTTATCGTTTGATTATAATTTATTTAATTCATAATTAATGATACAAACATAAAAATTTACTCATTATTGGTTACTTAAATTAATAATCATGAGGGAGGCGGTCTTCGTATAAAATTTAACTCTACTGAAACATTGTCATCTACGGAAAGAGATATTGAAATACTACGCCCGAATCTCCTAACGAGATAACAAGTTACTTTTTGAGAATCGGTTCTCACGATCATTCAAGACTAAATAAATAATGCACGAGACTCTTTTATAATAAAAATGATGTGGAAAGCTTATTCCATTGGAAAAGGAAATTTTAGTTGTTTTTAAACTCTACCAAAACTCATTAACTTCTCAGAGATTAAACAGAAAATTTGCAATTAAATTGTATTTGTTATTTTCCCAAATGGACATTTCATCTGCGAAAATATAATAATTAAATTTTCCTTAATAATTTCTTATTATTTTTTATGATCTAAATGATCAAGAATAATGGATAGTTGAATTTCCGAGGCCCACCATAGATAGAGATTTAAATGCCCGCTTTCAATAAGTGTAATAGCTAGGACTTTTTGTTCCACGAATTCCAGACTGTTTTTCCTGAAATCTGCGTGGTATTCCTGGACTATTAAATGTCTCGTGACGTCAGGCGGGGTCTCTCTAGCGATAATGCCCTTGCGAATGGCGATATAACAGTGACATACGCCCACGCGTTTAGATAAGATAGAAGGGCTATATATTGTAGCGCTTTGGCCCAGCGCACCAGTTCTTTCCATACTTTTTTACTACTTAGAATAAAGAAACGTCACTCTGACTGCGAGTTAGCGCGACCCCTTTTTAAAAAATCAAATCTCTTCTTGCCCCCGTCACATTTTGGCGATCCTGCCAGGATGGTGGCAAACGATCACAGCTAAAATGATCAAACTGCACCATCTTGAAACTAAATACCTGGAGCGGGTCAAGAAAGAAAAAGAAAAATTCTACAAGAATAAGGAAGAACTCCGAGGAGATATTTACGAATTTTTTCCTCGTAAAAAGCAGACAAGTAACCAAACTGGTAAAATTAGAGGTTGGACTGAAGTAAGCCCTATCTTACGTAAACCAATGGTCACGAAAACCTGAAAAAGGAACTTGGGTAAGCGACATACTGCTGTAAACCCTCGGGAGAAATTCCCAGAAGACGAACCCACTGCAAGCCGCCGATAAGCCGTGGTGTCACGCCTGGTTCACCATCCTCCTACGAAGAGGATAAGAAGAAGTAAGTAGCAGCAAGCGGGCGATACGTCGTGCCGTGACGCCTGGTTCACCATCTCTACGGACGAAGAGGACAACCACGCAGCCGCTACAGCAAAAAAGTAAGCATTTAATTTGGATAAATATTTGAATTTGTAAAAGTGCGGTCCTTTAGGTGAAAAATATTAGAAAAATTAAAAGTAGAACGAGAATTGTAAAGCGTGCGTGACACAGATGTCTATTTCTCGTAAAAACAGATAAGATAACAAACCTGGCTTTCGTCTCGTACAGAAAGGGCACATCCGTAGATTACGATACCCAAACTAGTGACTCTGACTCGACGGACGTGTTAGACGAAATCAGTACGCCCTTCAGAACCGCGACAATGGCATCCCCCGCATTCTTTTCTACTCCTCCGACAACAGAACAGATGCTACAAACCATCTTAGCCAAAATGAATAGTTACAAAATTGGTATGAGTTTCTTGACGAGGGAAATTGAAAATAGGGTGAAAGAAATCAGAATTCTAGCGGGCCGAGTCGGATTAAGAACCCAGGTATAAACAGATAGAGAGGATCCGGAACTAACATCAAGCGAAGAAGAAGGAAATAACATTAATCGAAACCGAGAACCTAGCCGTCCTACAGAGATAACTAATCGCTCTAGCAGCCCTAGACTCTACGCAAATGCCCAAATCCAAGAGCCTATTCATCACAAAAGTGAAGTATCTAATAACATTGTCCGGCGTACGCCCTCCGCGAATCCTGAAATCCAAAAGCCTAGCTTTTATAAGCTTTACGGGCAGGGTAATGTAGGGACAAAAGATTTCATCCAAATGGTAAAAAATACGAAAAAACGGTGTAGGCAAACCGATCTATTCTTAGACTTTGTGATAGCCGAAAAAATTCTAGGAAACGCGGAAAGATTTGTCAGATTTACCACCATCAATTCATACGAAGATCTTTTTGAAACCCTGAGTCAAAATAAAAAAAAAAAATCGGATCAGTCTCTGCGTTGAGAAGTAGGTTAAAAAGTTGTAAACAGGGACCCACGGACACCGTCCAGAATTTCAACCTGAGGTTTCGGCAGGGAGTAAATGAGCTGAATATGCGGTTCAAAATGGAAATTATAGACCAATGAAAAGAAAATTAGCGATCAACATCGAAGATAAAGAATGTGTAAAAAGATATTTATTGAACCTTAAACGCGAGACAGGGCTGTGAGTAAAAGCTCAAATACCCGGTAATGTAGCAGAAGCGCAAAATCATACGATAGAAATGGAGACGTGGCTGCGAGAAGCTCATCCTACGAGAAGACACACAGGATTTAAAGGGCCGATGCGGCATGCACCTCAAATCCCTCAAAAAACATTTTCACCCCCACAAAAAGTGCAGCATGTAACGCCCTCATATAGAACACAACAATTTGGAATTAAACCAGTCACCGGTACAGACAAATCAAAAGTTAATTGTCATAGGTGCGGAAAACCAGGACACTTTGCTAATCAGTGCCAATCACAACAGCAACGAAATCTTCCAACAGGAACATTCCAAAAGCGACCCCCGCAAGTGAGAGCTATTCAGGAAGAGGATCAGGGTCATTTTTTAGATCACAAAAAGATGAGTCAAGAGGAAGCAGACGAGCAGATCTACTACGAGGATACAGCTGAGTATCAGCCATATACGAAAAGCTCCAGTCATTCGTGGGACGAGGAACAAACGGATGTACTTATAGATTGCTCGTCGACTCTGGGTCATCCATAAACCTTATTTAAAAAAACGATACTGTGCGGCAACACCCCTTTTTGGATGAAAAAGAACTTCCTTATGGGTTACGATAAACATACATCGACGGAAGCAGTATACCTGAACTATTTTGATAAAAAACATCTTTTCCATGTAATTCACAACGACTTCCCATTACCTGAGGAAGGTAAAATAAGAATATCTTCTCTCATAAAGTTCCAAAGGTACGCCATCATCGCAAAATTTTTAATACTCGATTAGGTCAAACTGCCACTACACACCGATGGAACCTATGTTTCTGGGAGAACCGCAAAGATGAACAGCATCCAGCTAGAATCCAACTTAGATGCAGACGTTTAGATCGAAGAAGACGAAAATGTACCGTGCGGAATTTACAGAACACAAAATGGGAAACTACAGGTACCTTTCTTCAATTATTCCGATAGTACGGTAGAGTACTATCGATACACCGATGATGGACCTTAGATGGAGATCCTATACCTTGCACCAGTTTTACAGAACACGATATCATTTTAAAAAGAGGCAAAATTGTTAATATAAAAGCGTATCGACCGCCAGAAAGTCAGCAAAATTTTGTAAAAGAAGAGGTGGCCTCTTTACTCCAGCAAGGCATAATAAGGCTTTCAAGCTCACCTTTCCACTCACCGATATGGGTTGTACCCCAAAAAGGTGGGAACTTATGAATGTTTACGGATTACAGGGGAGTAAACCTCGATACCTATCAGAATACCTACCCTTTACCTGTATTAGATGACATTTTGGATCACCTGGGTAAATCAAAATTCTTTTTTGCATTCGATCTTTCATGAGGGTTTCATCAAATCCCTACGAAGGAATAATCTAAAAAGCATACTGCTTTCTCCACAAAAGACGGACAGTTTGAATTTAACAGGATGCCTTTTGGTTTAAACAACGCTCCGGCTACTTTTCAGTCACGCTACGTTTAAGACAGTGCCTCCTGCGAAGAACGTTCCGAATAGAAATTGACCGCCAAGACCTAAAGTGGCTTCACAATGTAAAGAATCCCTCATCCAGATTCCTCCGGTGGAGGTTAAGATTGGAAGAGTACTCGTACAAGCCGATCCAGCACATAAAAGGAAAAGAAAACAAGGTGGCTGATTGTCTTTCCAGATTGTTTCCAATAAGAAAGGACCCGTTACAGGAAGCTATGAAGAATACCGAGATTACCCCGAGGAACTGCAATCTAGACTACCCGATATAGAAATGCTTGACGCCCCGGGCGTTGAAGCGGATTTGACAACTCCTCCCCCGCATCAGTTAAACTTCGAGAATCCATCTGTGAAGGAAAAACCGAAACCAAAGATAATCAACGAGGAGGTGCTAGCTGGACTCGATAGGGAAGCGGAGAGAGAAGGAACGTCTCGAATACCGACGCGAGAAAATCTACCCGAATATGATAAAGAGTTATACGAACAGTTCCAGAATTAACTCAAGGAAAGAAGTGGTAATAATGTCTTAAAGAAACCAAACGAAAGAGAAAAATTGTGGAGAAAAATCCAAGATAACACCTTTAGAAAAGGTTAAAATTGAACAATTTATCCATTTCTTTAGCCGAAAATACGAAAATTATTTTAATATTCACTACTGCTTTTCACCGTTGAACGAACTGGCCCAACAAGAGAAACTCGAAATATTAAGGGAATACATATTAAGTGTACAGGACCAACTGACGAAATATTCGATGCTGATATCACTAAAAGATGCTAGGGCTGAATCAATTATCGAGGGACTCTTCGATCATTTTATTTATACAGGGTGTGTAAAAAGCCCCGAGACAGTTGGATATTTCCTCTGGAAAAATATTTTCCAAAAAAGTGAAGGTCATTCCTGAAATAAATTTCAACGAGAAATTCAATGGTGACCTTCATTTTGACCTTGAAGTTGACCTTTATGGCTTTCCGAAAGTCAACTTTGTTTTTCTTTTAATGGAAAGCCCTTTTTTACATCTTCAATCGATACAGCTGAAAATTCTACGTTCAGGTACGTATCCAAGTTATAGGTCAATTTTAACGTTCAAGGTCAGTTGGAGGATATTTGAAATTAACAATGTTTTGCAAGAAGTCAGTGTAATTCCTGAAGTAAATTTCAATGAGCAATTCAACGGTGATCTTTATTTTGACCTTGCAGTTGACCTTCATGGCTTTTGGAAGGTCAACTTTGTTTTTTTTTAAAATGGAAACCCCCTTTTTTACATCTGCAATCGATAGAGCGGAAAATTTTACATTCAGGTACGTATCCAAGTCATAGGTCAATTGTAACGTTCAAGGTCACTTAGAGGTTATTTAAAATTAGAAAAGTTTTCCAAGAGGTTAGTGTAATTCCTGAAGTAAATTTCAACGAGAAATTCATTGGTGAGCCCTGTATTGCTCTTTGTGATAATAGTCAAGGTTTTTCAAGGTTTCTTCCAAGCGAAGTTTACGTTTAGCATTACCCAGGAACAACGACGTGGACGTAGTAAATTCTGTTCCCTTTGGGGTGTTTGATTAGCGCGATTCCCCTTGCCACTCACGTTTCGGAGTGCTTAATTAGCGTGAGTCCCCTTGCCTCTCACGTTTCGGAGTGCTTGATTAGCGTGAGTCCCCTTGCCTCTCACGCTTCAGTGAAGGTGTTCGAACTGAAAACCTTCAGTTTCTTGACAAAAATCTATGCGATTGTAAAAATAAGTTACAGTATTACGAATCATCTCCCTATCAATCAGACTGGCCTGTTGCAGAATCCGATTCTGCAATTCGTCTAAGCTTTGAGGTTGCGTTGAGTATACTGTGCCCTTTAAATAACCCTAAAGAAAATAGTAGAGAGGCGTCAGATCAGGAGATCTAGAAGGCCACTTGATTTCACCCCTTCTTCCAATCCACCTTTGAGGGAACTTGAGTATCCAAATATGCTCGAACCTCCCTACCGTAATGAGCCGCTGCTGCGTCCTGCTGGAACCAAATATTATGAAAATTATCGCCTATAATCTCTCTTATTCATGGTACAACGCAATTGGGGACATAGCTAAGACACTGTTCGGAACTTTAAGTAATAACTACCTTCAACATATTAATGAGGAATTCGATCAATTATACACAGACAATAAAAATATAGCTTAAGCCTTGCAGAATCATACCAAAATATTAAAAGTATTATTGGATTCTTCTTCTATTAATTACAGTGAATTAAAAATTCAATTAAAACAAGAAATTTGTAACGCCGAATAATTCAGAAGAAGCCTCAATAGAGCCATTTTAATAGAAGAATTAGCATAAGATATTAATACATTATTAACAGCAATAAATAACGGAAAGTATGGAATTGTGCACCCCCAGATACTAACACTGCAAATGTTAAACGGATACTATTCGGGAATTCGAAACAATGCATAGAACTAAGTATTACCTCGAAGCCGAACCCTGATAGTTATCAACACATTATCGATATCAGCAGAGTCAATGTAGCGATCATCATTCAATCTCTTATATAGGTCATCAAAACACCCATATTAGAATCAGAAGAATACATTATCAACCACATAATCCTTATTCTACAAAAAATACAAAATATCCACCTTGCCCTTATTCCCGAACACGAATTTATACTTCAAACTAAAACTGGATATGTACCTACTGATAAAGCCACACTAAATACATGTAAAGGCTTAGCCAACTATAAAATTTGCCATCGAAATCAACCGGATTATAGACTAATAGAGACAGACAATTCCGACGCCAGTATAATTAAAAAATCACAAGAGGAAGCCAGGTGTACCTGTACACCTTTTAAATTACACAACGAAAGTTACATTTTAACCAACGAAGGGTACATAAAACTACCTACGCGTAGACTTAACTTACACCTCGTATGCGGGAACTCATTAACACCGGTAAAATTAACCGAAAATACTCTACTTTAAGGACCAGGTTGTACAATTTTGACAGATAATGTACAATTGTATTTAGAAAGAAACTTAAGAGTATAAAAAATTTTTATAAGCAATATGTCATATAATGTATCTTACGATAAAAATTCACTAGATATATTAGAGGACCATCTAATCACTCTACCTAGAGAAGTAAACGTCGATGTACTTAAACAAATGAGACTGAGTTGAAACGACACCGAGAATTTGTTAAGTAAAATAGGGAGTCATCATCGATTTTCAACTTTATCAGAGAAAGCTCTCAAATGGTTGAAATACCTAGGATATGCTAGTATAATATTAATCACGTTATATACATCCTACAAATGCGGATTCTGGAAATTGATAACAAAATGAATTCCAAGAAAGATTTGCGTATTCTGGGTGAAGACCAACGTTCATAATGCTCCTTCGCCTACTGTTATTCGCCCACGCATTTAGATAAGATAGAGGGGCTATATATTGTAGCGCTTTAGCCCAGCACACCAGTTCTTGTCATACTTTTTTACAACTTAGAATAAAGAAACGTCGCTCTGACTACGTGTCAGCACGAACCCTTTTTAAAATCTCAAATCTCTTATTTCCCCCGTCACTGTGACACGTATAAATCGAGCACGTGGTAGCAGTGAAGCGATCTGCCAAACAAATTGGTCTCTCGTTTGGATATACAAAACGTCAACACACCGGATTTAAATTAAATTAAATCGCCTCGTATTAGAGAACAATCTAAACGATTTCAGTGACTGTGAACTCGGCTGCTAAATTACTATAAATTTTAGAATATCAATATTTATAATAGATTAATATTAAATCAAATAATGTAAACCTTGCTTTTCTTAAAACCTATAAATAAATTAATTTAGAGTCCTTATGCTTCTTGCATAAAAGCTTCATTCATTTCAATTTAGGAAAATCCCTTTGCATGGATCAGAGCTAATTTAATTTCCTTAAAAATAATGCGCAAGTATAAAAATAGGTATCTACCCGGGCTCTTAGAAGTAAACCGCAGTTTAGTTCTTAAGAAGAATTAATTTACTGACGCATCGGTGACCAATAACAGACGAGTTTTCTCGTTGAGAGCGGCAATTTAAGCCCTCTCCCCGTATGTAGCCAGGGGAAGCTCCACCCCGGTGTCACGTGGGTCACCTGTGCGCCCTGCTGTTAGTGGCACTTTGCAGAGGCATTCACCGCATATTACTTATTATGTCGGTAAGCCACATTGATTAGTTACTGACTGGTGATACGTTAAGTTCCACTAAACTGAAACTCTTTACTACATCTAAAAACTCCAAATTGCTAATTCTACATGCGAACACGCTATATAATCATATTTATTAAAAAAAATAATTATATTAAATTTCAACTCAATATGTTTATCAATTAAAACTTTTAATGTCTTCAAATGTATAGTTTTATGTAGCCGAATTTCTACCGCCTTTTTTTCAAAACAACAAAATAATATTATTCATAGAGAGTAAATTTGAATTGCAAAATAACTAATTTTTTTCTGAAAAGATGTAGTAGCTAAAAATATTTATTACGATATAATCACATTTTAATTTAATATAAAAGTACATCTTAGGAATCTAAATATTTTCTTGATGCAAAATTCATTCAAATAATTGATTCATTAATTGACAATAATAATTCAAATTCTCAACATAAAATTTGTATTTAATATTTTTAAGTATTTAATGACTTAGTATCGGCTATTTGATGGACTTGTTCGACTGGTGAAGATTGCAGGGGCATAGTATTCAGTGCACGCGATCTTCGGGTTGAGAGGCATGGTGGATCGGGCAGTTTTCGCCGGGAGCGCCATCTAGGCTTATAATATCTTTTCTATATTCAACAGGAATATCCAACCGCCATTCTGGTTCTTGGACAATTCGCGGGAAAGACTGCGATAAGCATATCGTACAGTTTAATTAAAATTAAGTTTAGAATATAAGAAAAATGGTCTGCTGCAGTGCTCCGTTTTGTAAAAATATAAGCGAGGATGGATTTACAGCTTACCGTTTTCCACTAGGGCAAAGAGAAAGACTGTCAATGTGGATCATAAATTGTAGACGCGACAAATGCAAACCGAATTTAAATTCAAGATTATGCGAAGTTAGTACTAATATTTATGACTATCAAAATGTAATTCAAATATAGGGAATTTAAAGATTATGTTTATATGTAATTAAATTACCTATGAGCATTATTTTGAAATGTTAAAGCGAAATGAGATCCACAAGAAAGTAAGGTTAGGAACCCGTTTTTCTACGGAACGACGCACATTAACTCACGCAAATAAACAAGACGTTGAAAGAGTAAAGTATTAATGTTTGACCTACAGTATATTTCTATTTTATTATTTGTTAGTATTTATTTGAAAAATCATATAATTATATTTTATCGCACGCCTATTTCTAAACTGAGTACAATTTCGTTTTCAATCATAATTTTTTCAAGAGATACTTTTTGGCAAATGTGTGGGTGAAAAAATCATTCAGTCGAATTTAAATATTTCATATATTATATCGCATGTAAGTTTATTTATAATTTATGTTTTGACAATAATGCTTCAATGTAATTTAAAAATAAATAATCTATATCGTGTGAGTGTAGTTACATAATTCGATATCAATTTAGCGATTTTAAATTTGGGGGGAACCAGAATGGCAGCTTGCATATTCCCATCTAATATAGTACCTTATCGCTGCTACTTATCTGCACCGGTTTCTCTACCCTGCTGCACACGCCAAACAAACTAACCTCCCAGGCAATGTATTCCTTGAATTTTTTGTTAAGAGTTAGCATTTCAGAGAAAACTATTATGTTTTAAAAATCAATGTTCAAATTTAGAAGTATTACACACACACATTCGAAAATGAATTTCAATTATAAATATTTTTAAATCTTTTTAATATTCTTTTGGAATGTCTTCTGTTTGACTAACGCACATGAGGCACGTTAAATAAGATTTTAAAAGTGAGGTTAGGTTCGAGAAAATATTAAAAGCATTTAATTTATAATGTTGCTAATTCGGACATCCATATATTTTGTATAAAGTAATGGTTTAAAATAATGTGAATGCATGGGAAGTTGACGCAAAACTTTAGAAATGGAAATGATTTTCATGCAGTTTGAGAGGAACAAATGAAGCCGGACGTCCCTAAATTCAAAAGTCACTAATTTCGCAATATATGACATTCGACCTTGACAATATAAATATCGACACAGTTTCTTTTTAATATTCTAAAATCAGGTAAAAATTATAAGATCTTTTAAAGATACATATTGCTGTTATAAATTTAATAATTTTTCCATATAATTTAAGTCGAACTGCTAAACATTTTACAGTATTTCTGTAATTTGTAATATTTATTATACATTTTATTGAAAACTATCAGTCGTATGGTATGAACATCTTCAACATAAAATTTTTGCTATTGAAAGATCTACAATTTTTATTCAAAATTTTTATAATTTACTTGAAAAACGGAAAAACATTACATTTTTATAGTTTTTTATGGGTTTTTGACCTTAAAAATCAAATTTGTGGGTATTTTGACTATCATACTTGTGACCAGCGCGTCAAACTAACAATTCTGTGCTTCCGAACTCGCAATGTACTTTATGCTTTTGACATTTAAATTTTGATGTAAACAAACCAATATCACGACAATAACAGAAGAATTGACATAATCTTGTATAAGCTAACCCGGCAAGATGTGGTTCCAACGCGAACCACAATATCTGCCCCCTTGCGACCACATGTGGAAAATCCAATCGGGCCCAGACCGGAGCTTGGGAATAAGTTGGGAAATTTCTACACGGGATACTAAACAATTGATAAAAAAGTTAGATTTTTGCATTATTTGTCGAGTAGTTCTGCTGAATGTAAAGAAATTTTCTAGCGAATCCTGCTGGATAATAAAATTATCAGCAAATCTTTTTATGGCTTGGTGGTTGAATGGAAGAGCAAACATCCGTCTACACTATACATAATCGATATATATTTTTATCATACATGATAAAGTTCTAATTTTCGTTAAATTGGCAGTAGATTTTATATTTATAAAGTTTTCATTAACTTGGAAGAGATACAGTTTTTTTCTATTTGGAAGAGGCCATTTTTTATTTTTAAGAGTTTTATTGTGTTTGAGGAAAGAATTTTTTATTTTCGTTTTTTTTTGGTCTGAATTAAAAGAGGATAATTAAAAAATATATAAAATTCTAATTTTTGTTAAATTGACAGTAGATTTCATATTTGTAAAGTTTTTATTGAGTTAGAAGAGATACATTTTCTTTCAATTGAAAGAGGCCATTTTCATTTCAAGACTTTTATTGTGTTTGAAGAAAGAATTTTCCAGACTTCCGTTTCCGGCGTGAAAGTATTTCGTAGCGGTGATTGTGTGTTGATGAATTTGGTAAATTGTAGTGAGATTTGAAGTGAGTTAATGGGCAAAGTATGAAGGAAGTGTGTTTGAGTGAGAGTTTATGTGACAAAGATAGTAGAATTAAAAAAGTTAGCCATATTTTGAGTGTTTGAGTCAGTTTGTGGATTACCTGGGAGGTTAGTTTGTTTGGCGTGTGCAGCAGGGTAGGGAACCTGGTGCAGATAAGTAGCAGCGATAAGGTACTATATTAGATGGGAATATGCAAGATGCCATTCTGGTTCCCCCCAAATTCAAAATCGCTAAATCGATGTCGAATTATATAAACACACTTACATGATATAGATTATTTATTTTTAAATTATATTAAAGCATTGTTATCAAAACATAAATTATAAATAAACTTACATGTGATATAATATATGAAATATTTTAATTCGACTAAATGATATTTAACCCACGCATTTGCCAAAAAGTAGCTCTTGGAAAAATTATGATTGAAAACGAAATTGTACTCAGTTTATAAATAAACGTGGCTAAAATTATAATCATATGATTTTTCAAATAAATATTAACAAATAATAAAATAATAATAGACTATAGGTCAAACATTGATACAATACTTTTTCACGAGTTTATTACGATAGCTATTTATATTTCACAGCATACGTCCTGTTTATTTGCGTGAGTTATTGTGCGTCGATCTGTAGAAAAACGGGTTCCTAACCTTACTTTCTTGTGGATCTTATTTCGCTTTAATATATTTAAAAAATGCTCATAGGTAACATAATTACATGTAAACATAATCTTCAGATCCCCTATATTTGAATTATAATGTGATAGTCATAAATATTAGAACTAACTTCGCGTAATCTTGAATTTCAATTCGGTTTGCATTAGTCGCATCTACAATTTATGATCCACATTGACAGTCTCTCTCTTCGCCGCAGTAGAAAACGGTAAAGTGTAAATCCATCCTCGCTTCTATTTTTACAAAACGGAGCACTGTAGTAGACCATGTTTCTTATATTCTAAACTTAATTGTAATTAAACTATACGATATGCTTATCGCACTGTTTCCCGCGAACTGTTCAGGAACCAGAATGGCGGTTGCATATTCCTGTTGAATATAGCAAAGATATTATAAGCCTAGATGCGGTACGTGTATAGTTCGACTAACTAATTGTAGACGGCGCTCCCGGCGAAAATTGCCCGATCCCCCCAAGCATCTCAAGCCGAAGATCAGACATACCAACTACTTTGCCCCTACAATCTTCACCCGTCGAACAAGTCCATCAAATAGCCGATACTAAGGCGCTAAATACTTGAAAATATTAAATACAAATTAATAATATTATTTTGTTGTTTTGAAAGAAGGCGGTAGAAATTCGACTACATGAATCTATACATTTGAAGACATTAACAGTTTTAATTGATACACATATTAAGTTGAAATTTAATATAATTAATTTTTTAAATAAATATGATTCTATAGCATTCTCGCATGTAGAATTAGCGATTTGGAGTTTTTATATGTAGTGAAGAGTTCCAATTTAGTGGAACGTAACGTATCGCCAGTCGATAACTAATCAATGTGGCTTACCAACATAATAAGTAATAAGCGGTGAATGCCTCTGCAAAATACCACTAACAGCAGGGCACACAGGTGACCCAAGTGACATCGGGGCGGAGCTTTACCTGAATACATGCGGGGAGAGGGCTTAAATAGCCTCTATCTGTCTATTATAATATACCCTGATTATACTTCTTTTTCAAATTTTCATGTCCTAATTCAAAATTTTAATTATTTTGTAGAATTCCTTGTCCCAGATCTGAATTATAATTTTTTCGAAAAATCTCTGATCCAATTAAGAAATACATACAATTGCTTTGAAAAATTTCCTGTTCCGATTCAAAATTCTGGATGTGTTGAATTGTATTATGATCGTGCTGCTTGCCCGGAGTTTTCGTTATCCGAAGAGCCGTACCATAGATCTTGCGCATTAAAATTCAAGAGATTCAATGAGG
>NC_046659.1:43681586-43700042 GCF_010883055.1 Belonocnema kinseyi | reverse complement strand
AGGTAGTCGATAGTAAGAAGCTTAAGTAATAGAATTTATCCTAAGAAAGTGGGTACAGACACGTTTCAGGGCAGATGTTTTTGTACCATAAATAATAATAAACAATAACTTGAGTGAGTCTCAACAGGATGAAATTAGAAAACTCAAACTTTTAAATCTGAAAATGATTTATTTGAGATGGAAATCTTTTGAATTTCAAACTTTTAAAACTGATGGTTGTCAAATTTTTAATTCAGAAATATTTCATTCAAAATCTGAATAATTCATACGTATAAAATACAAAATTTTAACAAATTTTAATTTTACAATTTTTTTATTGAATTATGTTAAAATACGAAATTAAGAATTTTAAATTTTTCTGACTTTAACATTTTAGAGATTTCTGGTTAAAAAATATGAATTAAGCTATTATTTTTAAGGTTCAAAATGATATTACTTCAAGAAAATTTCAGTTTGGAACATTAAAAAATAAACGATTAAACCCATTTTTTAACTAAAAACTATTTCAAATAAAAGTTAAATTGTTATTATTTTAAGTTGTTCCAGATTAATATTTTTGCATTCTTATTTATAGATAAAAATTTGAGTTTACCAATCGACAATGTTAGAAAAAAACATACTATCAAAATAATTGAATTTTTGACTAAAAA
The DNA here is from genome assembly GCF_010883055.1 of Belonocnema kinseyi. Taxonomy (NCBI): domain Eukaryota; kingdom Metazoa; phylum Arthropoda; class Insecta; order Hymenoptera; family Cynipidae; genus Belonocnema; species Belonocnema kinseyi. Next base: position 43,699,392 of record NC_046659.1, on the reverse strand, counting down.
AAAAACAACAAATTACCAACAAAAAAGTTACATTTTCAACAAGAAAGGTGAATTTCTTAATTTAAATTAATAATCTTCAACTAAAACTGAAATTTCTACAAATTAGTTTGAATTTTAGCCAAGTAGTTGACATTTCAACTAAAAAATGGTGTATTCTAAAACAAAAAAAGTTTAATTCAACAAAAAAACACCAATTATACAGAAAAATTAATGAATTCTCAAACAAAACAAATATATTTTCAGTCAGAAAGTTAACTTTTTATAAATAAAAGATGAAATTTCTGAATTTGAAGCCCGAAAAAATTAATTTAAGAAAATTTCATTTTCAAAGAAATAGTTACATTTTCAACTAAAATAATGAATCTTCAACAAAAAAAAGTTTAAAGTTTAAATTAAAAATTGTTGAACTCATCCAAAAAGATATAAATTTTACAAAAGAGTTGACTTTTCAGTCGATAAGGATTTTTTTTAATTGTTGAATTTCCAAGCCAAAAACATGATTTTTTTACAAAGGAGTGTGCATTTTTTTTTAAATGGAATAGTTCCAAGACTTCTGGTTAAAAAATGTAAACCAAAGCTATTATTTTCAATGCTTTGAATTGAAGTATAAATCAATTAATGTTTAAATATTTTTAAATTCTTAAATAAAACTTTTTAGTTCGGATTTATAAATAAAAATGTTTTGGCTTGGAAATTCAACAATTAAAAAAAATCCTTATTGACTGAAAAGTCAACTCTTTTGTAAAATTGAGATCTTTTTGGATAAGTTCAATAATTTTTAATTTAAACTTTCAACTTTTTTTATTGAAGATTCATCATTTTAGTTGAAAATGTAACTATTTGTTTGAAAATGAAATTTTTTAAAAATTAATTTCTTCGGGCTTAAAATTCCATTGTTTTGTGGCAAATTTTTCTTTCTGGTTTGAAAATTCATCTGGTTTGGGAGAAATTTCATCTTTGATTCATAAAAACTCAACTCTTTGACTGCAAATATATTTCCTTTGATTGAGAATTCATTAATTTTTCTGTAAAATTTGTCTTTTTTTGTTGAATTAAACTTTTTTTTGTTTTAGAATACACAATTTTCTAGTTAAAACTTCAACTACTTGGCTGAAATTTAAAATAATTTGTAAAAATTTCAGTTTTTGGTTGAAGATTATTAATTTCAGTTAAAAAATTCATCTTTCTGGTTGAAAACGTAACTATTTTGTTGGAAATTTTTTTTTCATTTTTTTAGTTGAAAATTCAATTATTCTGATAGTAAGTTAATTTCTAACATTTTCATTTCGTAAACTCAAACTCTTATCTATAAATAATAATGCAAAAATATTAATCTAAAACAGCTTAAAATTAAAATAATTTAAATTTTATTTTAAGAAGTTTTTAGTTAAAAAATTGGTTTAATCGTTCAATTCTTAATGTTCCGAACTGAAATTTGTCTGAAATAATATCATTCTGAACCTTAAAAATAATAGCTTAATTTATATTTTTTAACCAGAAATATCTAAAATGTTAAAGTCATAAAAACTTAAAATTGGTAATTTTGTATTTTAACATAATTTGATAAAGAAATTGTAAAATTAAAAGGTGTTAAAAGTTTGTATTTTGTACGTATAAATTATTGAGCGTTTGAATGAAATGTTTCTGAATTAAAAAGTTGTCAAGCTTCAATTTTAAAAGTTTAAACTGGAACTTTTTCAAAGCAATTTTATGTATTTCAGAACTCGATGAGAGATTTATCGAAAAAATTATAATTCAGATCTGGGACAAGGAATTCTACAAAATAATTAAAACTTTGAGTCGGGACATGAAAATTTGAAAAAAGAAGTATAATCAGGTTAAATTATAATAGAATTAATATAATACATAATTAACTATATATGATATTTTAATCATAATAATAGTATCTCAACAGATATTAATATTAACATTAATATTAATTAGCTGGAAATGATTGTGCTAGAGTTTTAAGCGTTTGAAGTTGAATTTATCTATTAAACCGAAGAAATTTGAATAGCCTTTCAAAATTACAAAATTTATTTATGAGAATCATTCAAAATAAAACAACTACAAATTATAGGTACTAACAAGTACAAAATTTTGTATTAAAACTTTTTAAAGTTTCTAGAAATTTTAAATCTTAAAAATCGAAGTCCCAAGTAGTCCTAAAAAGTGTAATATAACCAAATTCCAGGAAGCTATAGTTTGTTATTGTTTAATTCCAAATGATTCTCATAAAGAAATTTTATAAATAATATACCCAGTTATGAACCCATTGATAGGATAACAAACATCTCAGAACAGGAAATAAAGAAAATTGAAAAGACTGCCAACCCAAGGATTCTTAATTTATCAGAAGAAACCCGGATGTATACACCTTAGATGGAGATCCTATACCTTGCACCAGTTTGACAGAACACGAGATCATTTTAAAAACAGGTAAAATTGTTAATATAAAAGCGTATCGACCGCCAGAAAGCCAGAAAAATTTCGTAAAAGAAGAGGTGGCCTTTTTACTTCAGCAAGGAATAATAAGGCCTTCAAGCTCACCTTTCAACTCACCGATATGGGTTGTACCCAAGAAAGGTGGAAAATTACGAATGGTTAAGGATTACAGGGGAGTAAACCTCGATACCATTCAGGATGCCTACCCTTTACCTGTAATAGATGACATCCTAGATCACCTGGGTAAATCAAAATTCTTTTCTGCATTCGATCTTTCATCAGGGTGTCATCAAATTCCTATGAAGGAAGAATCTAAAAAGTATAAAGCTTTCTCCACAAAATACGGACATTTTGAATTTAACAGGATGCCTTTTGGTCTATAAAACGCTTCGGCTACTTTTCAACGCATGATGGATCAAGCATTACGAAGACTCGTCGGAAAGCACAGTTTTGTATACCTAGATGATACAGTCATCTTTGGACAAACCATTAAAGAACACAACCAGAATTTAATAGCATTACTCGACCGACTCAGAGAAACCGGATTAAAATTGAAGCCTGCAAAATGCGAATATCTGAGACGCTAACTAGAATACCTTGACACCTTATCACCGCCGAAGGTGTTAAGCCTAATCCAAATATGTCAGCGCGCTAAAAAGATTTTAAAATGCCTAATAATATGAAACAAGTACAATCCTTTCTAGGGCTAGCAGGCTACTACCGTAAGTTTATACAAAATTTCTCGCATATAGCCAAACCCCTAACCGAACTCACAAAAAAGACAACCCTTTTAGGTGGACCACTAGACATCAGCTACCGTCCGATCAACTCAAGAACGCATTATGTACAGCGCCAGTACTTCGATACCCTGATCATAGTAAAGAAATCGTGCTCACTACGGATACCTCAAACGTAGAACTAGGAGCCGTCCTAAGTTAGGATGGCAACCCCTGCTGCTGTTACTGGCCGTGGTATGGGCCACGCTACGTTTAAGACAGTACCTCCTGAGAAGAACGTTCCGAATGCAAACTGACCACCAAGCCCTAAAGTGGCTTTACAATGTTAAGAATCCCTCATACAGATTACTACGGTGGATATCAAGATTGGAAGAGTACTCGCACAAGCCGATCGAGCACATAAAAGGAAAAGAAAACAAGGTGGCTGATTGTCTTTTCAGATTGTTTCCAATAAGAAAGGACCCATTACAGGAAGTTATGAAAAATGCCGAGATAAGCTCCGCGGATTTGGAATCCAGACTACCCGATATAGAAATGCTTGACGCCTCTGGCGTTGAAGCAGATTTGACAACTCCTCCCCCGCATCAGTGAAACTTCGAGGATCTATCTGTGAAGGAAAAATCGAAACCAAAGATAATCAACGAGGAGGTGTTAGCTGGACTCGACAGGGAAGCGGTGAGAGAAGAAAAGCCCCCAATACCGACGCGAGGAAATCTCCCTGAATATGATAAAGAGTTATACTCCTCGACCCTCGAAGGATCAAAATCTAGAAATCCTGCCAGTCTATGATGGAAGAACGTGGCTTACAAGGATTAACGAGATAGTAGCTGACTTTAAGAATCGGAAATTGACAATAGCCTGATTACACCTTATGGATCCTACGATAACACCTTTAGAAAAAATTAAAATTGAACAATTTATCCATTTCTTTAGCCGAAAATACGAAAATTATTTAAATATTTACTACTGCTTCTCATCATTGAGCGAACTGACCCAACAAGAGAAACTCGAAATATTAAAGGAAGCACATGGCTCTATTTCTAATCAACATTTTGGTGAAAATAAAAATATCAACAAAGCCAAACAGTTGGGAGAATGGAAAAATATGGAAAACGATATTTACGACTACGTAAAAAAGTGCCCCATATGCCAACTCTAGAAGACTACGAGAATGAAGAGACAGGCCGAAGCTATCGTACCTGATACACCTGTTAACCCAAATGATAAAGTCGCAATGGACATTTTTGGGCCCCTTCCTATAACGAAAAGTGGAAACGAATACATACTTAGTATACAGGATCAACTGAATTAAAATAAGAAATTAGCAATGCCGAACAATTCAGAAGAAGCCTCAATAATAATGCGAGGAATTTATTCGTAACAACATGTAACAAATTATTATATGTTGTGTGTTGCGCAAAGTGTTGCTAAAAGATAAATTATTATGTTTATAAGTTAATATTGATTCGATAAAATTAGCGCCCGAATTATAAGAACGCGGCAGATGAAAAGATCACGTGTTCAATTACAACATTAGGATTGGTAATTTTAAAAGCGTTCTAAAAGCGTCTGCCTTCGAATTGTAAGCGAACCGGGAAAATCTTCATTCTTGACTTGATAAGTCGATTGATTAGATCATTGCCTAGTCTGATAATTCCAATCTGCTCGTTACACTTATTTAAATTTGAGGGACAAATTACTGAAACCGATCAATTCTACGAAACCAACGATCACGATGCGAACTTGGGATTCTCATGGTTCTCATTGATTGAAATCGACTTGCATTCGCGGATAACTGCCAATCGTCTAAATCATGGATGAATCTACTCGCCATCGAAATGGATCATCAAATCGATAAGTAGCATCGTAGAATTATAATTACCAAATGTTCGAGTCAGATTGTTTCACTTCTGTCTGATAATTTCATCTCGTTTTAAATTTTGTTCTGCATGCCTTAGTCATATTTTTAGTAAACAATTGATTTTTAACAAATAAAAAACAGTTTTTCGGCAAAATAATTAAATTTTCAACCGAAGATATTACTTCAAAAAATACATTTTTTTAACTTAAACATTGTAGTTTATACTGAAGATTGCAGTTGAAAAAATTAAATTTTAAACCCAAATAAATTCGAATTTTCAACAAAAGAGATCAATTTTTCTCTGAAACAAATGAATTTTTAAAGAAGAACAATTCGCCAACAAAGAAGATAAATATATTACTAAAAAGAAAATTTTTCACGAAAAAAAGTGTCAACAAAATTGTTCGATTTTCATCTATGGAAACGAATTTTAAACTAAAAGAGTAAGTATTAGATCAAAGATGGACTAGTTAAATTTTCAGATAAAAAATGCAATTTTCAACGAAACAAATGAATTTTCAACTAAAATTATAATTTTTCTACGAAAAATAGAATAGATAAATTTTGAGTTGAAAAATAATTATCAACCCCAAAAAATCAAAGTTTCAACAAAATGTTTAAATTTCCAAGCAAAAAATTAAATTTGCTAACAAATAATTTAATTTTCACCCCAATAACTGTCTGCCGAAAACAGAAATTCAAAATTTTCAAAATCCATTTTAAAACAACAAACATTTTTGTTAACAAAATAGGTAAATTTAAAAAAAATAGATGAAGTTTCAACCATTTTATACCAAAATAAAAAAATTTTCACCAAAAAATGCATTTTTATCCAAAGAAATGAATCCTTGATTAAAATGGATGAATTTTTAAACAGGGACAATAATTTTTCACCAAAAAAGAAGATTTTTTACTGAGAAAGGTCAATTTCGTACTAAAAAAATGAAACCAAAAATGATACGAAATGATACTTCGTATAACAAAATTTTTTGTCAACAATAAAAAAATCGAATTTTCAACAAACAATTAAATTATCAACGAAAATAGTTATTTAAAAAAATTTTGTAATATTTTAATTTTTGATGAAAGAAAATAAGGAATTTAATTCTTATTAAGCCTTTTTGTGCAATTTTGTTGTACCATTTCTTGATATGTTTATGTTGGTTTGTAAAATTTGTTTTCAAATTTGAGTAAGTTTAAGAGATATTCAGAAATTTTGAAACTATTAAAAAATTATTAAAACTTGCAAAAAAATCAGGAAAAAATAGAATAATTCTTAAAGATTAGAAGATTAGAAGGTCTGAAAATATTAGACAAAATAATTATTCTTCTAATAATCGTTTGAAATTTTTTTATAATTTTTATTTTAAAAAATGTACTTTAAAAAAAATTCCAAAAGAATTTTGAAACACATCAAACGATTTCCTAAGATTGAAAAGAACAGTGTAAAAGATTTTAAAGCAAAATGTTTCAATTTGATAAGATTAAAGATTTTAAAAAACGTAAATGATCCCGGAAATTCAAGGAATATTTAGAAGAATGGAAGAGATTCAAATCTAATTTTAAACTTTAATTTTTTAGAAATTCAGATTTTTAAAGATGTCAAAAAAACAAACTTTAGAAGCTTTAAGGGAATTCCGAAGGATTTCAAGGATCTTAAATTATTTTTCTTAAAATTCTGTGAAAAATTAAGAATATTATATAAGTCAAGTTTTTTACATCTTGAATGCTTTTTTAAATTTTAAGAAAAATGTAGTAAGTTAAAAATATATTTTTTTAAAATTTATATTGTTTTAAGCGTATTAGGGATATTCAAAAACTTGAAAAAATTTCTCAAACTGTATAAAATATTCGTTGATATCTTCCAAACTTCTAAATGCCCTAAACATCTTTTAAAAAGATTCGAATATTTCTCATTTTTTTTAAAATCCAATAAAATAAAAAAATTTAAACTCCTCTAGGTTCTTTTTTGATACATTTCTTTTCATGCTATTTTAGGCTATAATCACAATTTTGAGGATTTTAAGAGATAAAGCCAAAAAGTTATTAACTTGACCTCATTCAAAAGACAAAATTCAAAATTCATTTGACAAAAAAGTTGTAAAATGTTCCTTTCTTTGTGGTGGGGAAAGGAATTTTATTATAAATTGTGTGGAATTTTCTGAACCGAAAACTGCATGAATTTCTGAACTTTCTTATTTTTATTTTTCAAATGTATTTTAATCTGCTTTACGTTTAGTGAAAAATCATATGCTGAAAAACGATAAGAGAAATATCTATTTCTTCAACTTTAACTATAATTTGAACGGCGATTCTTCATAGTATTTTACTAATGAATATATTTTTATCGTTTTATTCCTGAAATCTATTCCCTAAGGTCAAACATGGTACACAAATATCGTAAAATTTAAAAAACACCAACTATTTACAGGAATTTTTTAAATAAAAATCAATGTGTATCATATTCAAATAAATTTTTGCAATATTTATAAAAGCATTATTATTTTGAATGAAAAAAATTAATGTATAGAGAATACAGTTTTTATTTCAAATCTCACGACGGTTTTTTGTACCATGTATGACCCTCGGCCAGAATTCAGAAAAATAATCTAAAAATATATTAATTACTTATTAAAATGCTATAGAGAATTACCTTTACCATTTTTTTCTTTTTTTATAATTATGAGATTTTTTCATAAAATAAATTTTATTGGGTTTATTTTACAAATTACTTACAATCAATTTCCAATTACAATGATTTTACAATTAAAATAAAATTGTAAAAGCTAAATTTTGTAAAATTGAGATTAGTATTTTGAGACATTAAAGATTTTGTAAAGATTTCATATCAAAGAAAATGAGAATTATCAGTTTGTTCATAAATTCATATGTAAATAATTATTATATGATTCTTAAGAAAATTAAAAAAAAGATTTATGAATATATCAAATGTGTCAGAAAAGATCCTAGGAGATTTTAAAGACTTTTTATTTTTAATTTATAGGATTTTGGAGAATATTAGAAAAATTTATTATCTATTTAAAACGTTTTAAATTCTTTAAGATATTGGTAACTCTCTTGAGTTTTTATCGAAAATTTAAAAAAATCATTAACAATGTAGAAAACAATTTCCTTATAATCTTCTAAATTTTCCCAAACATTTTAAGATACTTTGTTTATTCTCCTGAAATCTTACGAGATTCTTTAAAGTTCCTAAAGTTTATTTTGCTGTTCCAAAATACTTCTTAGGTTTACATTTTTTTGAATCTCATCAAACCTACTAAATAATTCCTGAATTCATTTGATTATTTATTATCATAAAGTACGTTTTTAAAAATGAAAAATCCTTAAAAATTGCCCTTCCAATCTGGAAAAAATTTTATTCCTCATCTGGTCGGACCTTTTAAGCCTTCTAATCATTAAAAACTTTTCAACATTTTCCTGATTTTCTTTGAAATTCAGCAAAATGAAAAAGATTGCCTTAAAATCTTTAGATTTTTTATTGAAAATTTTATACATATTTTAAAATGTATTGGAATTTTTTAAAATTAATTTTTCAAAATAAAAAATTATATTAATTATTCGTAGAAACCTCAAATAATTTTCTTCATTTTCGTGAATCCTTACAAAATTCTTTACAAATTTTAACTATTTTCTAACCGTTTCGAAATTCTTGAATATTTCTTAAACTTACGGAAATTTGAAAGGACATTTTTTAAAGCAAAAGAAAGTTTTTTTTAAATGTGTAACAAAAGTGCGCAATATATTTCCTGAACTTGCATTCTTTTGACACCCTGCGGAATTCAGTTTACTTTAAAACTCCTCGAAATAGCCAGTCAGACACCGAAAACAAATCGTGAAGTCGGGCGGGCTCGGGCTCGTGCTCGTGCATTTTCGGCTCTACAAGAGGCTGGCCTACGCAACATGTAGCAGAGCCGACTCACCGACATGCTACGTTTGAATGCGTCGCTCCCAGATGGGAGAGTGGTGGGGGTCCCACGTTCTGGAGACACTGCAAGTGAGTAGACTATATGCGCCACAGTCAAACGGATTCAGTAATTTAAACTAAATAAAATCATATTCATTTCGCATTCCCTTTTGTCCAAGATTTATTGTCCATTCTTTTAATGTCCCAACTTCCGCGCTATTGGACACAGGAAGTCAGGTCACTTGTGTTTCAGAAGATTTCTATAAGTATATTATACAACACGGAAAAGTAGAAGAACTTCTGGTATCAAACATTGTTTTAATGACCGCAGTAGGTAAAAAACCGACAACAATAAAAAAAACTAATTTTATTGCCATTACAGAATAATAATTTTAATCAAAAACAAATCTTTTAGTTGTTCCGTGATTATCGAATCCTATGATTATTGGAAATGACTGGTTTTTGAGACAAGGTGTGCAGATTGATTATAGGCGATTCATGGTTAGTATAGACGATATTACTGTTCCACCGTCATTAGTCGCGTTCTATCTGGTCTCGTCTGAGAGAGTACGAATTTCCGTTGATGATGATATAACTTATATTCAGATAGTTGAAAGTGCTCCTCTTGAAATTTTTAAGGTTTCTAAATTGTTTGATGAAGATAAGGGGGAGGAGCTGGATAAGATGAATGACATGGCTCTAACTCCCTTCATTGACTCCGTCGTTCGCACATGTCACATTGCAAACGAAGAGAGTATTGATAAAAATAGTTGTCTTGTCGATATTTTGGACTCTAATATTTTGTCTGATTTATTTACTGTAGATGATTTAAAAAACAATTACGATTACGTCACTGAATATCGGGCTCATGCGCCATTGTTATGTCAAAATTCAACCTTGGTAACATTTAATTATCTCCCTTTCGTGAAAAATCATCCGCGGATGAAGGTAATAATGGGAGGTCTCGTTTTGGAGGATTCCTTTACCTCAGACGAAATAATTTTGTTTCAATGAAATCAATTTGATATATTCTGATCCACAAAATTTATATTTAGGAGAACATACTTTCCTAGACGGGGTCCGCTCGTTAGCGTGTAAACTACCGGGATTAACTGACGAAAAGGGAGGCGTTTATTGAAATGATGTCGGAATTTGAGAAACTTCACCCACCCAAGAAAGAAAGTGCGGGATATCATGAATGCAAAATAAATATTAAGACACACAAAAATATTGTTCGAAAAACATCTCGGGTTCCATTTGCATATCGAGGGGTTGTTGATACAGCGATAGTGGAAATGTTAGACTCTGGCATAATAGAAAAATCTACTATCCCTTATTAAAATCCGCTTCGAATCCTAATTAAAAAGGATGGCTCGGTGCGAGTTTGTTTAGATATGCGATTTGTGAATGAAATTATCGAGTATGATCATGAATCACCACCCCTCATACAGGAACTCATGCAAAAGTTTTTAGGAACCACGCACATGTCGACCTCCGATTTGGGCAGTGGATATTGGCAAATACCACTGGACAAGGAATCGTCTAAATATACGACATTCCTGTATAAGAATAAAATGTATCAGTTTCGTCGAATCCCTTTTGATATGAAGACGGCGAGCTCTGCTTTCACTCGGACGTTGAATTTAGCTTTAGGTGATCAGTTGTCCGTTATTTTGACCTTGTATATTGACGAAATGGTAATTGCAACACGGAGTACGATCATCGAACATATTGAAGCGATTAGGTCAATATATAGAGTTCTGCAAGATCAGAATTTTACTCTGAAAATGCAAAAGTCAGTATTCTGTAGACAATCTACACATTTTCTGGGATATGCATTATCAATTCACGGAATTAGGCCAAACCCTGATCGTCTTGAAATTATAAAAGATTTCCCGAGCCAAAAAATATAACGGAGTTGCAACAATTCTTGGGAGTATGTCCCTATTATAGACAATTTAGTGTTAGGCACGCAAACCTAATCTCTCTTTAGAATATTGTTAAAAGAAAAAACACATTGTTTTTGGACGAAAGATCACTCAGTTGCTTTCATAGCTTTAAAAAAATTCGCGGATAGTATAATTCTTAGGTCACTTCGATCCAAATTCTCAGTGTAGGTTGCAAACGGATGCCTCTAAACTAGAAATAAGTGGAGTGCTATATCAATTAGATAAAAAACAGAATCATAGAGTAATTTCCCTTGTAAGTCGATGTCTTGACTCAGCTGAAATGAATTACACTACAACAGAGCTAGAGTTGTTGCCCATCGTTTATTCAATTATTAAGCTAAGAAATTATCTCATTAGTAGAAAGTTTTTCATAATAACTGATCATAAGGCATTAACTTTTTTAAATACCACCATTGGTACCCGTTCATTTTTCGGAACGGTAAAAATTAAGAAAGGTAAAATTTCAGAATGTGTTATAATACATAATGGTAAAACTTAGGAATAGCCCCTCCTAATTTTAACGTTTCTGAATTTTTACCCATTCCACTTCTTTGGTTTCCGAATAAATACTATTCAAAGTTTTGGAATTCTGATTTATTCCTTTTTCCGAATTTTTGGTATTCCTAAGTTGTATCATTATGTATTATAACCCATTATGAAATTTTACACTTTCTTAAATTTTATCCGTTCCGAAAAATGAACGGGTCCCCCACCATTTGCATGAATTCGACGTTAATTCGGTGGAGCACAATTTTTCAGCAGTATACTTTTCAAGTAACGCATTGCGCCGGTAAAGATAACGTGGTAGCAGATTTCTTTAGCCGGAAACCAAAAGATAAATTCGAGCAAGCCAAAGAAAATTATATTTCTATCGATGTTTTGAACAGAGAGCGTTTTGATTCACTATCAGTTGGTTATTGCGATATGATAGATTTAGATCGGGATATAAAGAAGGAATTAAAGAATTTAGCAGACTTACAAAAGCAAAATGATTATTTGGGGAACATCATGGATCACGTCGAAGCAGCTCGTTATAAAAATCATTATCAACTTGAAAAAGGTGTCCTTTTCTATTATGATAAAGGTTGAAATACTTGGCAAGTTGTCATGCCACCAGACCTTACTGAAAAATTGATCGACTGTGTTCACTCAAAGTTAGGTCACCCTGGTTTGTACAAAACCTTATCATACCTGAAACAATACTATATCTGGAAGCAGATGAACAGGGAGGTAAAAGAGTTCGTTCTATCCTGTGACCTTTGTCAAAGAGTCAAAAGTGTTAACACAAAAAGGGAGGGAGAATTGCATCTTGTTAGATCACATAAACCAGAAGATCTGGTTATGGTTGATTTTTATGGACCATTACCAAGATCCGTTGGTGGCGTCGAATCAAGTTTTGTAATTTTGGATGTGTTCTCAAAATACGTAAAATTATATTCTATGAAAAAAACAAACTACTAAAGCAGCATTAAACAAATTAGTAGATCAGTATATACCTGAGATGGGAAAACCCAAGAGATTACTCGCTGACAATGGTACCCAGTTTACGCCACCGGTGTGGGCAAATGAGCTGCGTAAGGCGGGTATTCAAGTCTTATATTCAACAGTCAGACATCCGCAAAGTAACACTACGAATATGGTCCTGCGTGAACTGGGAAGACTTTTCTGAACCTTATGCTCAGATATGCATACTCGCTGGGCAAAGCACATATCTGATATTGAATTTTTTCTAAGTACCGGTCTTGCAAACTATGAAAAACGTAAACATGCTCAAGGGGGATTTTCAACGGTATCATTTAAAGTGGGGGACCTAGTCATGGTTGACGAACCAAAACAATCGGATGCAATAAAAAAAAGTAACTCTCAAATTTTTCATTTATTTTGTGGACCCTATAGGATCTCGAGAGTTTTCGGAAACAACACTTCTGAATTCGTCGCAACATTATGATTGTTAATTTTAATAGCTTTCTAAAAGCGTCTACCTTCGAATTGCAAGCGAACCGGGAAAATCCTCATTCCTGTCTTAATGTTTCGATTGATTAGATCATTGCCAGGGAGGTTAACTTAATTTATGTGTATCAAGTGAACCACGCTTACGCCGAGCGAATATTGCATCAGAATAAGGTAGTTACTTTAGAGTGTTTGTGTTAATTTTATAAAGTGAGACGTTTAGTGTAAACAACGAAAATATTGTGTGTTTGCAGCTTGGTTTTTTCTTTACAACCATAATAATCTACGCCTAGTCTGATAATTCCAATCTGTTCGTTACACTTATTTCAATTTGAGCGACAAATTACTGAAACCGATCAATTCTACGAAACCAACGATCACGATGTGATCTTGGGATTCTAATGGTTCTCATTCATTGAAAACGACTTGCATTCGCGCACAACCACCAATCGTCTAAATCATGGATAAATCATACCATCTACTCGCCATCGAAGTGGAGCATCGAATCGATAAGTAGCATGGTAGAATTATAATTATCAAACGTTCGAGTCAGATTTTTTCACTTGCCTCTAATAATCTCATCTCTAGATTACATGGCAATATTTTTTACCATTTCATCTGACCTCGATTTTTAACCATTATTTTTATAAAGACCGTTAATCGATTGAGTGTTTAATGGTGATAATATGTGTGTATGTTTTATTTTTACGTAATAACGTGAATTATTTATATCCAGACTATAAGTTTCGATTCAGTTGTACTAATCAGATTTCTAGATAATAATTTTTATAGTTTTAAAGGTGTAACGCGTGAATATTTAGGAATCAATTATATCTAAATTCAAATATAAAAAAATGTATGGTCATATCAGAGTTATGCCTTGTTTCTCTCTTCTTTTTATAAGTTGTAGTGTAGAGTACTGGTTACTGTTTTATTTTAATGTACGATTAAATAATCGTTTTCGTGCAAATGTCTTCTCGTTCAAAATTAGTTTGAAAATACAGTCATTAATAAGAAATATATTATGAATTTTACGTTAACATGCTTTTCTAATAAAAAAGTCTAAAATTTAAGGGAACAATATAATTTAACTGTTTCAAACGAAAATTTTAACTTGTGCAATTTTAATAGAAGAATTAGCAGAAGATAATAATAAATTATTAATAGCAATAAATAACGGAAATCATGGAATTGTGCACCCCCAGATACTAACACCGCAAATGCTAACGAATACTATTCGGGGATTTGAAATAATGCATAGAACTAAGTATCACCTCGAAGCTGACCCTGAGAGTTATCAGCACATTATCGATATCAGCGAAGTCAATGTAGCGATCGTCAAGTAATCTCTCATATATGTCATCAAAATACCCATATTAGAAAAAGAAGAATACATTATTAACTACATAATCCTTGTTCCACAAAAAATACAAAATACCTACCTTGCCCTCATTCCCGAACACGAATTTATACTTCAAACTAAAACTGGATACGCACCTATTGATAAAGACACACTAAATAAATGTGAAGACTTAGCCACCTACAAAATTTGCCATCAAAATCAACCGGATTATAGACTAATAGAGACAGATAATTGCGACGCCAGTATAATTAAAAAATCGCAAGAGGAAGCCAGGTGTACCTTTCTACCTTTTAAATTACACAGCGAAAGTTATGTTTTAACCAAGAAAGGCTACATCATACCACCTATGCGTAGACTTAACTTAGACCTCGTATGCGGAAACTCATTAACACCTGTAAAATTAACCGAAAATACTCTAGTTCAAAGACCGGGATGTACAATTTTGACAGATATTGTATTAGAGGACCATCTAATCACTCTACCTAGAGAAGTAAACGTCGATGTACTTAAACAAATTAGACTGAGTCTAGACGACAGCGAGAATTTGTTAAGTAAAATAGGGAGTCATCATCGATTTTCAACCTTGTCAGAAAAAGCTCTCAAATGGTTGAAATACCTTGGATATGCTAGTATAATATTAATCACGTTATATATATATATCCTGCAAATGCGGATTCTGGAAGTTGATATCAAAATGTATTGCAAAAAATATTTGCGTATTCTGTGTGAAGACCAACGTTCCTAATGCTCCTTCGCCTACTGTAATTTACTCTAACAACCCTCTAGTAGAAGAAACACCTCTGCACATGAAAAATAAAAATCTTACATTCTATTAGAAGGGTTTAGGGACTTAACTCTGTCTACCAAGGGGGGTGTAACAGTGGCATACGCCCACGCATTTAGATAAATTAGATGGGCTATATATTGTAGCGCTGTGGCCCAGCGCACCAGTTCTTGTCATACTTTTTTACTACTCAGAATAAAGAAACATTGCTCTGACTACGCGTCAGTACGACCCCTTTTTAAAAAATCAAATCTCTTCTTGCCCCCGTTACACATTAACGCTAGATAGGCCCCGCGTGACGCCACGAGAAATTTAATAGTCCAAGAATTCCACTCAGATTTCAGGGGAAACAGTCGGGAATTCGTGGAACAAAAAGTCCTGGCTATTACACTTATTTCATGCGGGCTTTTAAATCTCTATCTATGACGAGCCTCGCAAATTCAACTATCCGTTATTCTCGATCATTTGGATCATACAAAATAATAAGAAATTAATAAGGAAAATTTGATTTGCATATTATCGCAGACGAAATGTCCATCAGGGAAAATGACAAATACAATTTAATTTCAAATTTTCTGGTTAGTTTTTGAGAAGTTAATGAGTTTTGGTAGAGTTTAAAAACAACCAAAATCTCCTTCTCGAATGGAATAAGCCTTCCAAATCATTTTTCTTATAAAAGAGTCTCATGCGTGATCTATGTAGTCTTGAATGATCGTGATAACAGATACTCAAAAAGTAACTGTTATCTCGTCAAAAGATTCGGGCGTAGTATTTCAAAAGTAGCTTCAAATAAGGAAAGGTGGCTCTGCAGTGTGGAGTCACCATTCATATTCGCGAGTCACAATGAAGAAATTAATTATTCCTAATATCTCTTAAGAGATTGCATTAAATCTAGGATAATTAAACTGAGTGCTCCTCGCAATATGATTAAAGTCACATTTGAAGTAAATAAGTATCGTTTTTATCTCTTTACTTAGATGATAATGTTTCAGTAGAGTTAAATTTTATACGAATACCGCCTCCCTCACGATTATTAATTCAAGTACACAATAATTAGTAAATTTGTATGTTTGTGTCATTAATTATAAATTCAATAAATTATAATTAAGCGATTAAATTGCATAATAAAATTATTTTTAATTTATTTGATTTTTTTATGTAAGATTTTATAGAAATTTATGTATCTTACTACTTATGTCATTTATCTCCCGATTTTTAAAATTGACAACCTCATAATTTTAAAATTGAAAAAATTTATTTCTGAATATTACTCGAGTGGTTGATCAGAATATGCGCTGTGTCCGTGGCTCGTGAGTTTGAGCGTGCCTAGGGCGCGTATCTGTGGATTCCCGCGATTCACGCTCAGATCATTATTCTTTGCATGTAGAATGCTTGAATGAAACTTTATCAAAAAAATCTATTTAGACCGTAGTATTTATACGCGTGTTCATATTTTCAATTTTTTACTTAAATAAGTATAGTTAAAGATTGAGTTTCTCAAAGCTCTGTAGGCTTTAAGGTACGCAATATTATCGTGACACTCGCGCTGCACACTCGTTTTTTGACAGACAGTTGTAAATTTATATTTTCTGAACCAACTTAAAATAAATTTAAAAAGCACAATCATTTTTTTAAACATTTTTCTCAATCTCGCGTTGTTATGCTAATAATAGGATTTTGGTTTTCATATTATTTTTTATAGATAAAGCAAAATATAATAATTTCTCCATCATAAATCATAAGAATATACTAGATGAATACAAATTTTTATCACTTTCTTGGGCGCATAACTTTTTTCTATCAATTTGATTTTGTACCTTTTGCTTTTTTTCCACAAACTTGTCATTTTTATTTTTAATGTCATTTTTATGATTAAAACCAAAACTACGTGTCCTGCCAAGAAGTCATTTATAGCAAATTTGTAACTCTTTTTTGGGTTAACAATTTTTGTTGAATCATTTTTTTCCGCAACTTGTATTATTTTTTCGCAAAGTTATTTTCAATGTTATTTTTCGCGCATAAAACAAGAGGTACGCGTCGTATCAAGAAGTGATTGTTAACAAATTTGTAGATCTTTTTTGAGATCCTAATTTTTGTTGATTCATTTTCTTTCATATCCTGCATAGTTTCACCACAAAATGGGATTTTTCTATTCTCATGATTTTTTGTGCAATAAAAATTAAAATGTTCGATTTTACAAGAAAATCCAAAAAGTTTCTATTATAATTTTGTAGGGCTTTCGAATAGCAATGTTTTTCTTTACTTTTTTCATATCGTACGTTGTTTGGCTTAAAATTTTAATTTTCGATTGCTATTGAAAATTTTGAAAATGCTATAAGTCTGAGAATTTTTTTTTGTATAAAAAAGTCATCAGGACAAATTGTTTGGCTTTTCGAGTACTATTAATAGCGGTAAATAAAAATTTTAAGTATACAAAAAATAATCCCAAAATTTTTTCACATGCTGTAACTTTACGAATTTTTATCCAAAATTCATTTTTGTTATTAATTTTTGTTATTAATTTTAGTCATTCTAAGATGACAAGAATTTTTGTAAACTTATGCATATACCAGGCGTATACATATGAAACCGGTATTTCCATCTAGCGGCCAGTAGGCACACTTGTAGGCACTGTCGAAACTTACCATTTGTGCTAATTGGCGTATTGTCATCTGTCAACAATATCAAATACCAAACATTTCAAGTTTCATATGACATCGTGACTTTTTTCGCTCTTGAAAATGTCGAAATACGTGCCTTCAAACAACGATTTGCGGGGAGCATTAATT
>NC_046659.1:43672260-43681486 GCF_010883055.1 Belonocnema kinseyi | reverse complement strand
AAGGTATCCATAAATTGCCTGAGAGGTGGACAAAATGTGTAGCCAGCGAGGGCGCATACTTTGAATAAAATATTCGTTATCATTCTCTTGAAATAAATGTGTCTTTTTCTTGAAAAAATACCGGTTTCATATGTATACACCTGGTAGTATCTCGAAAATTTCTCATTTAAAAGAAACCAGGCACGTTCGGTTTGGCTTTCAATGTGCGCCTTGGCCCCACCCCTCCCGTAGACGTAGACAAAGGACGCGGTTGCCATAGAAACGTCGAAAAGTTGAAAAGGGCAGCACTACATCCTCACTACCAGCGTCCGACCGGATGTGATCCAAATCGTGCTTCGACCAATCCGTAATCGGTTCCTAGATTGCCGCGTCCTTCCCTAGACGGTCATTAGTACAGCTGCGAAGGAGTTTACGCAAATTACATCAATTTATTGGATAGCGGGAACGGAGACAAAGAAGTGTTCGGTAATCCGAAGCTTGAGGAAAAAAGGGGAAAATACAAGAAAACAGTAGAAAGGGAGAGATTAAGGGCCGAGAGTTTTGGATCAATAGAGAAATTTGCTAATAGGAAAAGGGACAGGACGGAGAGGGAAAGTAGTGAGGACAAAATAGTAACAGGATCAACCTTTAAGAATCCTAAAATTTACAGAGAGCCACCAGGACAGGAATAAATTGGAGCAGGGGAGACAGAAGAGGCGGAAGACGAAGAAAAAGTTGAATGTAGAGGGAAAATAAAAGATGAACATTTACAGTCGTGTGACGTGCAACAAATAATGGTAGAAGTTATGAGGATATATTAGGAAAAGCAGGAGAAACGGGGAGAGGAAATAAAGAAAGAAATAATTTTTTATTTTCGTTTTTTTTTCTGAATTAGAAGAGAATAATTAAAAAATATTTATTGTTATTGAGTCAGAGGAGAGGAAGTGTTTATTTTCAATTTTTTCTGAATTTAAAAGAGAGACTTTTTTTCACCAACTATTATAACAGTATAGACGATTTTTTAATTTACATTTAGGTCGATCGTATTTATTTTTTTTGTGTCCTGAAATTAATTTAAAAGATATTAAATTATTTTTGATTAAAAATACAAATGAGATTTTTTATCTTTTATACCGGACTGACTCACTGGATATATCAGTAAGGCTATGTGAATCAGTCTTATCTTATACATTTTAATTGATCTAAATTCATTGAAATATATATTTTCCAAAGAAACTTTTTTTTATAACGTTTTTATTGAGTTGGAAGAGGGACATGTTTCATTTCATGTTCCATTTCTTCACATTTTTATTAATGTGAGTTGAAATTGAGGATTACGTTTAATTCAGAGATTTTAAAGTGATAGCATGGATTCATATTTTTTAACCCGAGATCTATGATCACTCAACTTATCAAAAAGCGAAGGTTTAAGTTTTGCAGTTTAATTGCAACTAATTACAAATTTTAAATTGAAGTTTATATTCAACAATTGATAAACAAAACTGAAATTTTTGGATTATTTTTTGAGAATTGTGGCTAGAAGTAAAATTTTTTGTATCGAATCCTGCTGTTCGGCTGAATGTAAAAATGTGTTTACTGAATCCTGACAAAAGATAAATTTATCCTTAATCTCTTCAATTTTGTCCATATTAGAAAAATAGTTTTAAATATAATTTAATTCTAACAGAAGGACGTCTTACGAATTTGCATCATAATTAACATATATTAAACGAAGTGCGATTTCTGCATTATTTTTTTAATAGTTCGGCTAAAAGTAAATTTGTTTACCGAATCCTGCCTAAAAATAAATAAATCGATAATCTCTTTCATTTTGTGTTTATATTAAATATTCATTTTTTAATATAATTGCATTTTATGAGAACCCTGCCTTATAAATGTGTAAAATAATAAACACTAAATAAACATAAGTGCAATTTTTGCATTATTTTTCGGGTAGTACGGCTGAGAGTAATTTTTTTACCGAATCCTGTCAAGGGATAAATTGATCGATAATCTCTTGTATTTTTTTATATTAAAAGGGTAGTTTTAATTATAGCTTAATTCTGAGAGAAGCTTGCTTTATAGATGTGCTTAAGAATGAGCATTAAATAAAAATAAGTGCAATTATTACGTCATTTTTCGAGTAGTTCGGCTGAAAATAAATTTTTTCTTCGCTCCAAGCCGAAGGATAAGTTGATTGATAATCAATTCCAGTTTTTTCATATGAAAAGTGTAGTTTTAAATCGTCGTTGTAGAAGCAGCATGTGTGGTTAGTTTTCACGCTTGACGCTTTGAACCGCCACTATTTCCGAATTAGTCAGCACAGCACTTATCTGATTTCATCAATCATAAATAAGATGATAATATAACAATTAATTATGTAATAATTATGGTTGTATAATAATTATTATATAATAAGATATGGAGAAGAATAAATAGTTTTTCGTACGTCCTGAAAAATGGGGTTAAATGAGTTGTGTCATACTACTTCTACGACGACGAAATATAATTTATTCTTGAGGAAGGCCCTCTTTAAAAATAAGTACAAATTTCAACATTCAATAAACAACAGTGTGATTTTACCATTTTTTCTTGAATAGTTTTTTAAAAAGAAACTGTTATTTTCGGAAGCCTACAAAAATTCATCTAGAATAAATGATAAAATTATTATATTTTTCTGCAGCAAAGAACTCAAAATAAGTCATAATTATAATTTTATGGTTTCTCACATGCACAATCACAGGCATGAGCTACGTCTCACTAAGGTATAAGAAGGTATAAGTGCCCAAATCTCACCAACATTAGAGTTTTCGCAAAGATAGATTCTGATTCGATTTTTTTCATTATTTAAAATATAATTTGAATATTGAAGAAATAAACATTTTACTATTTAGTACAAGGTCATTACTTCTGAAATAGAGAAAATATATTTTATATACCTAACTATGATTCTACGAAATAAGAAAAGATCAGTAGAGACCGAGGTAGTGTCCACTGGCGGTAAGTCCAGGAAATAGAAAACCAGTATTTCGCAGAAAGTTTTTTTTGGTTTATTCTACTTTCTTTTCAGCCAAACCTTGTTTAAATAAATGAATAATTCAATTTTTTTATTTAAATTATACTTATTATTACTTTCCGCACAGAGGGCTTCTCAAATTTAAGCATCTAAAGCTTTTAGAATTAGATAATGTATGATTTTGTTATTAAAAAAAATTGGAATAAATTTTATAATCGAAAGAGGCCCGCCATATATATCGGGTTACTTTTGAGAATGCAAAAATCCAAATTTCAATTTATGAGTTATTTTGTGGGTGGTTATGCTGAAACTATTTGGAGAAAGTTACTGTTTCACCTCAAGGGCATGTACATATATATATATACTCGCGTACTGAACTTTCTTTGAACTTAGGAACTTTTTTGTAAATAAAATATCGGATTAAAACTTTGGAAAATGTACGAGAAGAGCCTAAAATACAATTTGAGTAGGAATTTCACTAAAAATTATTTCCAAAGAAATTAAAACCATGAACATTTTTTGACATATTTTCTTCGTACTTTGAAATTTTTTTAATCTTAGAACTTTTATTATATTTAAAATATTTGGCTCAAACTGCGAGAAATGCAAGAGCCGATAATATATTACATTTATCAACGTTTTTTCACAGCTCGCAAATATCTTGAATATAAAAAAGTGCTTAACAAAAAATTTTAAGGTTATGCCAAAAAATGGTCCCAGTTAATTTCTTTGAAAATAATTTTTAACGATATCCCTTCTCAAATGAAGTACATAAACGTACTTTACGGTCTTCTGATATATTTTCCAAAGTTCCAGTCCTATATTATATTTACAAGAAAAGTTCTTAAGTAAAACGAAATATTCAGTGAACTGAAAAAGTGAGGTTGATAATATAGGTATTTGAGAGTTTCACATGCCCTTAAGGAAGAACATCAATTTCCGCTGCTTATCGCGTGACGCGGCTTCGTCTAACTGATATTCGTTGCCATCGTTTTTACACGCCAGATATCGTTTACCTTAGGGCTACGATTCCTTAGTGCGACTTTCTTTATATTTGGATACTTTGCAGGAAATTTCATCCAAAAATTATACCCTTTTTCAATTCTGATATTAATATTCGCACTTTCGTAATAGAGACGTATCAATTCCTCTTTCATTGTGGCGGTAGGTTGCAAATAGCTAACGCTAGCCAAAGCATCCTCAGCAGGCACAGTTGAGGTGCCACGACGACCCTCAGGGCGCGACAAGCATTTTAAAATCCTTGAAATACTCGCCATGATTATTCTTTTATTGGTTTTGGTCTTCCAAGTGTTTCTGGCTCGTGCTTGTAGGGTCGGAATTGTGTATCGCCTTCAAATACATTCATTATGCGGTGGCGTTAAACTAAGGTGCCTACACACACAAAACTAGTTATTGAAAAGTAGATATTGAAAACTTTGATATTTAACCATAATATATAGATATTACGGCATAATATCCAATAACTGTTATTCAACATACAAGATAATTAGAGGCAAGATCTGTTTATCTTAGAAGTACGTGTGGCGTGGTGACAAAATATTTTTGCCCCGCTTTCTCTGTATCTTGAGCATTCGTCGTGTGTGATGTGGTTTTTCGGATATATAATGCGCTGTAAGTTCTGATGAAAAATGGATTAATTTTTTTGTATATATCATTTTCTCAAGAACATCAGGACTCCTCTACTGGCAGCTTTCACATTAGCCTTAAATAGTGCGTTATCCATTCTACACGAAAATCAGATAATTATGAAAAAAGGAGAATGCATGAGGATTCGGATATAAAAAAAAATAGGACTACAATATAAAATCGTTTTTCATTTTTTGGAATATGTCATGCTTCACAGGTAGTTTTTGCACACTTAAAAAATATTTCTTGAATATCTTAGATTCGGCCTCTTAATATCTTGGAGATTGCCAGTGAAAATCTTCTTTTTTAATATCTACGGATGCTCTACTTCAATGTCTAGATTTCTGTCCCATAGATAAATCGCTAAGATATTAACTAGAAATATCTAGATAATCTGTGCTGATATCTATTTTTTCTGTGTATAATACCGCCTCGACAGGCCAAAAGATATTCCTCAGTCTCGGATCTCTATCTAGCAGATTTAAGAAACATGTAGGACGGCTTTAAAAATAGCCCTTCTCTACGTATAATGGCATAGAATGTACTACGAATTGACTTTTGAGCACCAAAAGTGTTAGTTACGCTAGTCCATGTGTGCTGTCGCTGGAATAAAATGGAAGACCAAGCTCATCTGCGGCCTTATCTGCGGCACGGTAGAGAATCGTCGCAGTTTTGACGACTTCATGTTGATGTACGAGCCGCATTAGAGAACCTGTGTTATTCAGAACCTCTAAATGTCAAGTTGCTTCAACTCATCGACGTTCCATTTTGCTGCACCAAACGTATAACACAGTATAGGAACGGCCAGCATATTGCTCGCCAAGATCTTATTCTTCCTAGATAATTCGGAAGCTTAAATTTTTTTTAAGAATTTGGCGATACCTGTTTTCAAGATCTATTTTTAACACACGCATGCGGCTTGTGGTAGATGCACTAGGATCCTGGATCATCCTTTTTTTCGATGAGACCATCCAAGGCTGTTTGAATGTGCATTGATTCGTAAATCCGGGAGTTGGTCTTTGATCTACATTGCATGTCTTACAAATTTCGCACTTACAATAATAATCGGCTACATCTCTGTAATAACTTGGCCAAAAATAATCAGTCAAGATTCGCATATACGTTTTTTGTGTACCCAAATTGCGATAGTAGCAAAGATTATTATCAGCTATTTTTCAATTCGGGATTTTTGCGGGAAAATTCAAAATTAATAAATTGTAATTCTTGCAAAATGCTGTTAGAAAAATTCGACTTGTTGCGTGGAGTATATAGTATTGGTTGTTTAAAATATGTAAGGTGCTTTAAGGGCATGTGATACTTAGACAATTGTCGATTTTATCAGTTTTAGGTTCCCCCGGCTTTTTTTCTAGAATAATAAATATTTTGTCTTAAAAATTTGGGAAGTGATATCGAACATGCTAACGGACATACCCACACACTTTTTTGTAGGTTAATTAAAAAAAGTTTTAATTTAGCAAAATGTGATAAATTTGCATAGCGCTTAAGAAATAGTATCGATTTATTCAGTGTTAGATTCCCCCGGCTTTTTTCCTAAGATAAGAAATATTTTGCCTTCAAAATCAGGGAAATGATAGCGAACATGCTAACAGACGTCCCCCCTACCGAAAGAAATCTTTGAGTTTCCTTTAGCGAAATAGCTTGGCCCATTTGAGTCTAGAAACAAAGTCGATTTGAAACAAAATAGTCTCGGAAATAGTTTGAGAGATTTGGGTCCTTTTCAAGATCCTTTTAGTGGTCGTTTTAAGAGTGGTGCGACGTTGATATAATGTTCCTTTGTATTCGTCACGTACCGGGCGGGCAGAGTTATTTAAAGTAATTGGTCGTGGCTAATCCGCTCTCCCTTTTTAAATTTCTCTTCAAATTATGAATACTTTTCTTTAATTGATGAATTTTCTCATTATACTTATTTATAATTATAACTTATATACTGATATACAATTTTTTAGTTGAATTCAAAAATGTTGTCTTTTTTGGCGTATCTCATTCCATTTACGAGAAACGTTCTAATAATTCCAATTTTAAGCATTAAAAAAAAGTTAGATATCTGAAGTCAGCGAAACCCATAGATTCCGAATTATTATGTTTTGGGCTGTTAACTATGAAATTTAAAAAAATCTACTTCTAAATTTTAAACCGAAAGCTTAACAAAGGACCCTTGAGTGTCGGCTACTCTATTGAGATAGCCTCTCTGCTCGTTATTTATGATCGTATTCTTATTTCAATTTCGAAAAGGATATTTTAAAGCCTTCAGACCATTTAAACAAGCTTCCTGGACCTTTAAAAATATCTACCTGAGTGCCTACGGAGAATTTCTTTGAGATTCTTTGACCTAAAGAATTTGTAGTATATACTCAAAGATTCTTTTCGGTAGGGCCCACACACTTTTTTTGTGTTTTTTTATCAAATAATTTTTGATGTTGCGAACAACGGATGTTTATATTTTGAGGTTATGTGTGTTAAAATCCACCCGAGCGTTTCTTCCAAACTACACAATATTTTTGGCCGAAAACTTTGGACTTACAAATAAACATAGTAACTAATCTCCCGGAACTAACCTTGTTTGCAGGCATTCAAAAAAGTTTATTTCATCAATAATTTCCAGATTATCGGAAAGGCAGAGATGAAAAACGACGCAACCTCAAAATAATGCATATGCATACAATTTTAATAAAGCACAATAATTTTTTTGTTATTATCCCTTAAAAAAGAGTCCGGGGACGTCCGTTATAATATTTTATAGCATCGTCGAATTCAATTTTTAAAAATTTTCATTTTTGTGGAAAAAAAGCCGGGGAAACTGTAAGTATCACATGCCCTTAAGGGGTATCCCTATATAGATCGCGAAAAATCGAAGAAAACTTTGGGAATTTTTTGTAACAAAACTACACAATGTTTCGATCTCAAATTTGGACTGATATTTATTAACGTTTTATGACAATAAAAAAAAATGTTAATGCAAAATATTAATAAACAAATCCGCCATGACGCGCCCATAAACTCGCAAAATCGGCAAAATTTGATTTCGAGATAAACGCGTTTAAAGTTTAAGCGCGCACCTGTCTACCTGCTTTGCACGCTGAAGGACGTTAGCGAAAATAGCCATACCAGCTAAACCGCCCCGAATTTCGGCCTAAAATTTTAACAGAGTACTCTTGAAATGTTATACTTTCGATTTGTACAATTAAAAAAATCGATTTTTTTATCAATCTATATAGGGATACCCCCTTAAGGCTTTTAAATCCGTCGTTAATTCTGGTTTTTCTTCAATATTAAACCCGAAATACGTAGATTGTATATCTGGCTTTCAGCGAAGTTACTGTTGTAAGAAAATTTCAATTAAACCTAAAGTTTACACCGTTGTTTTTCATGCCCCTGTTTTTTGTCGTAAATTTGAAAACAGCCTTGGATTTTAAAGTGAACAAGCGATCGAATCTTTCCATTAGGATTTTAAAACAATCTGGGCTAAATATAAAGTTTCGAGCACACTTCATCATTATCCAAGTAACTTACTAAAATCTGTACAAGAATACAATGCCCGACATGTGTAAAAATAAATGATTTTCGGTTTCAGTATTGATATGCGCTGATATTATATTTACCATATTTCGTCAAATAGAGTGAAAAAAAATAAAAATGAATCACATTGCTTTACAAATTTCTACTTTAAACTCATAAAAAACACTTTTCTTAAAAGCTGATCGGGGAATTCGGCTCAAAACTTCGTTGCGCGCTATTTTTGAGTACCTGAATCTAATTCTCTACAATGAGAGTTGCTTGCTCAGAAAGTATAACTCGCAGAGTAAAAATTTACACCAGCATTCTTATTGTAAATTATAAGAACTACTTCTTTGTAGAAAATAATTGTTTTTCAATGCACTGTTTCCAAAATTAATGCCAAAAACCAATTTTTGTGTGCTTTGCCTTAAGAAATATGTATGAAAAATCATAATAATAATTAATTAAATTTTTTCAAATAAATGTAAACAAATTTTGGCTATTATTTTGAAATTTTTTACCCTGAAATTTTTAATCAGCACTTCTAATATACATATATATACTATGTTTGTGGCTTAAGGATTACCTTTGTTTCTTCTATTCGAATTAAAAACTAATTTTTCGGAATTGTTTACTTAGGCAAATAAATAACAATTGTAGGATTTTTTAAAACTGTTCATTCCACATCTTCAGCAACATTATGCAAAAGGTTTAATTGAAATCAGTAGAACGCCAACGTGTTTCTAAGTTTAAGCCTTAACTGACTTCTCTACATGCCGAGCATAGCTAGAAGCTTCGCAGATGCGCGTGAAATAAAATTACCTATAAAATAGTTGAGTTTTTTGAGCTCCTTACGTCTGTCATGTTGAAAATCATAAAAGCCCTATAAAAATCATAGGTGTCCACGCTTATATCGAGATCGATTGACTGTTTAAAAAAATTTTGTTGATAAAAGTTGTAGATTTAGTCAAAATTTACATTTTATGTTTCATCCGTTGTTTTCACGAGTGACCGTTTTCAAGATATTTGATGATGAAGATAAAAAATTTAGAAATAGCCCCTGCAGAC
>NC_046659.1:43660067-43672160 GCF_010883055.1 Belonocnema kinseyi | reverse complement strand
GTCATAGGAACGCTTTTCAATGTCCATCTTTATCATTATAGATTTCTCAAATTTTCGCTTGTACGAAAAAATGTGAATAAAAAAAAGTGAACAAAGGCGTATTCTCACAAAATATATACTTCTGAATATAATTTATTTCTAAGAGCAGTCCACATCAAGGGTTGGCATAATGTTTAAAATTCAGTTGAAAAAAATGCAAATTGCGCATTTTTCGTCTAATATTTTTTGCACAAAATAAACTTTTCTTTCCAGAAGTCTGCACACAGACTAATTGACCAACATTTACTTATACATTGTTTGTGCAAAATATATAAATAGATGGAAAATAGCAATGTTATTCGCCTTAAGTAAATAATTAATTCTAAATAGAGATAAATGTAGAATGTGACATACTTCAGACCAGATAAAAGACCGTAATGATGTTGAGAAGATCCTTTATTACATATACTTGTCGATGTTTCAAGAGTCAAATGCGCTTCTCGTCAGGAGAACAGGAATCCCATGTCATATAAGTCCTCAGATTTACAAAAGAGAAAGTCAATATGTTGGCTACGCTTTTTCCAATCGTCGAAGCACTTCTGATAATCATTTTGTGGTATAGCCTTGAGATCTTTCAGCGATGTAGTTTTTATCTCCTCAATCGTTGGAAATCGATGTCCTTTCATGAGTCTATTCAGTTTTGGGAAAAGAAAAAAGTCACTGGGTGCCAAATCCGGTGAATATGGAAGCTGAGGCATGACTGTGGTGCTGTTTTTGGTCAGAAACTCTTTCACAAGCACCGATGAATGAGCAGGTGCATTATCGTGATGCAAAAGCCACGAATAGTTTTTCCAAAGTTCCAGACGTTTTTTGCGTATCGCTTCTCGCAAACGGCGTATAACTTCAAGGTAATACTCCTTATTGACCGTACGACCTTGTGGTAAGAATTCCTGATTCACTACGCCACGGTAATCAAAGAAGGTAGTGAGCAAAACCTTCACATTTGACCGAACTTGATGTGCCTTTTTCGGTCTTGGAGACTCAGGATGTTTCCACTGAGATTGGGCTTTAGTTTCGACGTCGTAACCATATACCTACGATTCATCCCCAGTTATAACCCTTTTGAGAAAATCAGGATCATTATTGACTTCATTCAACATCTCCTGAGCGATGGCCATGCGATGGATCTTTTGATAAAAATTAAGTAGATTTGGAACAAATTTCGCTGACACACGTCCCATGCCCAAAACGTCCGAAAAGATAGCATAGCAACAGCTTGTACCACTCATACACATTTTTCTTACTCAGAGTAGACTCACCGTATGCAACTGTCAACATTTCAAGAGTTTTAGAGCACTGGATTCCAATTTTCACACAATATTTAATGCAAACTCTTTGCTCCAATTTTTTCGAAAGAAGAAAATCGCCGAGCACACCAAACCCTTCTAATCTTTTACGCCTCTGTCAGAAAAACAACACGAGCTATATAGTCAAAACTGTGAACATATGATCGTGACGATTGTACCAACAGAAAGAAACCAAAAATTTAAAACTTGAATGTACGTAACACGCGAAAATTGAAAAGTCACCTTACTTTTTGAACACACCTCGTACATGTTATTAATAATTGATCTACATTAATATTTAAGAAACAAATTTTGTAATTTAAATTTGAAAGAGGAAACATAACTTTTAACGTGATAGCATTTGTGCCGTCCTCACAGATTTTTACCAAGAAAAGCAAGCCTAGCAGTAATCTTGTCGCGCGAAAGTGTGAAAGTTAAATCTACTGGCAGAGAGAGAGAGAGAGAGAGCGAGCGAGCGAGAGAGAGAGAGGGAAAGGAAGTGAATAGCGTATGTGAGAAAAGAGCATTGACTCAACTAGTGTCGCGGGTCGTTCGATTCGAACGACCTCGCCGCGAGTGTGACGCCAATGACGGTTCACCGTGACAACATGGTGCTATCCACGTTTATTTAGTTTTTGATGTTACAGTTCTTTTGTGTTACATTTCATATGTATCAATAATTTAAATAAATCTGGGTCTTTTGTGCCGTAAAAAGCTTTTTCCCCATAATCAGTGCTTTTCATTTCAAATTCACCGCATTTTTCATATAAAAACCGTGAGTTTCAGGGCCGCGGTTCTTTAGTATTTTTAGTTTCGCGATCATAAAATTAAACAAGTTACCGAGCCATCGACGGCAAGGCAATTCAACACAATTCATGGTGACTCCTTTGAGGTGTTAGTAGCATCCGGCCTCTCAAGCCACTTCATCTAGACTCTGCCTTCACTCCCATCTTGAATCCGTCGATCAGTCAGCCGCCTCTGCACAGTAATTCGCATTAAAAACAAGATAATTACCTTTTCATGTTGACAGGTGATATTTTAATTGATGACAGTGGGTATCATTTAGATTTCTATGGTGTTCGATGTACATTAGTGAATTAATGGGCGGTTGCCGCTAAACTTTCTGGTCACACGCGAAGTGACACATGTGTTCGAACTTACTTTGCAGGTTAGGTTGACGATTTTAATGTCAGACTATCTTTGCGATTTGAATTTTAGATTATTTTGCAAATCAAAGTTTAAGGTTATTTCCGCGATTTAAATTCAGTGAATTATTATTTTTGCGAATTGATTTACGTTTTTTGTCGTTCCTTTTCGTCATTCTTTTTCCTCTTTCGCCACAACGTCATGATATGCAGTTTCATTGTTTACGTGCGACCATCCGACACAATCCTGATAGGATATTTTAGAATTTGACAGTTAAAATTGGGGTTTTTACTTTATTATAATTTATTGAAAGTCAGATTAATCGACATTTTGATTAATATAAATTGAATGAACATAGACTTCCAGGCAGATCAACAACAACGCGTCACGTATATCGTGCAAAAGAGGGGGGGGAGTCACTAGAGAAATTAATCGCGAATTTAAATACCTATCTGCAGGACGCAAAGTGTGATCCGATCAACGCGCATTTGCGTTTAAAGGGAGTTATCGTGTGCTTTAAAGAATACGAGTGATATAAAGACGAATTGATCAATTTGAATCCCGAAAATCCTCGTCTCGAAACTTTTTTTGGATCCTAACGGATTATTATGACATCGCGACCGCGGTCGCGAAATTACAAAACGCATCGCCACTTGCTTATTCAAGATTAAACCACAGAAATATCACAATTTCCGAAAAACAGGACCGGTCAAAATTATCGAAAATTAAAATTCCTTTTTTCAGGGGGCTCATGACAAATGAGTTTCGTGAAAATACAGCTTTGAAGCATTAGTGCACACGCGGTCCAATCTTAACGACTACATTAAAAATACATAATTATCTAACGCTCTTTACGGTTCAGCTTCAAACATAATTATTGCGTTCCCTCCTAGCGAGAAAAACTATGCCAAGGTATGGAAAGATTTGTGTGAAGCATACGATCGAAAACTAATAATAGTCACAGAACACCTGGACGTGATCCTCGATGTTCTCGTTATGTCGCGGGCAAATCTCGACGATCTTTCGCCCCTTATTGACAAAGCTCGAAAGCATCTTAGCATGCTCAAAGAAGTCGAAATCGAGGTGCACCAGCAGATCGTCATCCGAATTTTAGAGAGGTGTTTACCACCGGAGATTTTGGCAAAATGGCAACATCGACTCGAAGGAAATCAACTTCCGAACCTCGGAGATTTGTAAAAATTTATACAGTCTCACGTTTTTAAATTGCGTTTGCCAGAAAAGGCTGCCTCGTTTGTCTATTGTGCGTTTTTTCGGCTAATCCTAATGATCCCCTAGCTGTAACTCCTACTCACCTATTAATAGTCAACGAGTGAAAATTCGCCAAAAATGGCACAAATCCACTGAGGAATTGAAGGCTGGCTCGGTTGTGATCCTAAGAGAAGATAAAATGGGATGTACAAGATGGCCACTGGGTGTAATCATCGAGGTTTATCCAGGAAGCGACGGCATTGCCAGAGCAGCTTCTATCAAAACGGCGTACTGAATACGTACAATCATGTTTTCCTTTAATGAACGAATACAACTCTAATTCTAAGAAATCTTTTCCTGATTGAAAGTAATGTCGATTGGATAAAATGCAAGTTTATTTAATTGAAACATTTGATTTCTCGTTTCAAAAAAACGCACTGCCAACTTTCACAAATATTTCCTGGCACCAAAGAAATGACAGTTGATAAGAATAGAAATGATTTTGGTTCGAATGAACGATCTCCTATTTCAAAGAAATATTTTTCAGATTCTGTAAATCATAATTCAAGTCTAAGAACGGTATTTTTATTGAAAGAGATTTGAATTCCTGGGAAAGAAAAATACGATCTAGATACAGAAATGTTTGATAATATCAAAAAAATATTTCTTTCACATAAAAGAATATGTAGTTGACCTCAATAGTCGTTTCGTAGTTCAAAAGATACAATTTATTGTTCTAAAATAACGCAGTATTAATCATGAAGTATTATTTCTTAAAGAAAAAATTAATAGGATTTCATAATAAGCCCACCAGTTTTTATATCAAAGCTGTTATTCGTTAAGTTCAAAACCTCTTGCGGAGAAGCAAATCAATATTTCTTTGCTTTAAGGAAACTGTTACATCTATTTGAAGATGAGGTACTTCAGTCGAATATAGGTCTACTATCACTTAATGTAATATTTCAAAATTACTTTGATCTTAGCCATAGGGTCGAGAATTATTACGGAATGTTGTTTCTGCTCCAGTTATATGCTCACTACGCGAAATTTTGATTACGAGAGAGATCCCGAGAGACCGCACTGCGATCCAAGCGGTGTGCGACCAAAAGTTCCGACTCCCACTCTCCGAGTCTCGACGCGCTAGACAGTCTATTTCTGGCATGAAATAAATTTTTTTTCAGTTTTATTAATATACATTCACATTAAAAGAATCTTTTTTTAATTCAAAAAATATTTGCATCTGTGTTGAGTATCATAAATATTAAAGTGCAGTAAATATTTGTTACATTGAATGTAATATTCCTTCATCTCAAAAGAATATTTCTTCAATTCAAGTAAGTATATGATTGCAATGATTATGTCGATTTCTGGAATGGAATAAATATTGTTTTCAGTTTAATAAATATACATTTGCATTTAAATAATATTTTCAAATTTTCATAAATGTTTCATTGTTATGATTTTGACCGATTTTAATGCAGGGTAAAAAAATAATTTTTTTAATACGACTACAAGGGTCAACTGAATATTTAACGGAAATGAAGAAGTAACTTTATTGATACGCGTTAAATAAATGTTTTATCGGCTTACGTACTCAAAAACGTTTTCGGGTCGCTGAGCATCTCGTTTAAAAGGAGAGTTTTCTTTTAAATATTCAGTCCAGATATTTGGCCGCTCACTCTAATTAAGCCGTCGGAGCCAGCTGTATGCAGGAAAAAATACTATTTTCACCAAAACACTGCAATTCAATGGTCTGAACTTCATCGCACCTCTCTTTCTACCCTCTCCCCCCTCTCTCCCCTTCAATCCAATACTTTTTATTTTTATTTCTCGATTCGTAGAGCCTACTGTTAGCTACGGCAACGCCATAAATTTTTAACTATTCAGAATAAATTAAAATTTTAATTAAATATTAACAAGTAATCTTATAATAAATATTTAATTTTAAACCGTAGCTCATTCTATATTTAATCTTGTATTAAAATGAATTGATATACACTGCTACTTTTCAAGAATATAACTCCAATAACTTCGCGATATATATTCGCGGGTCAGATGGCGCTGTTGTCAATAAAAAGCTCAATTCATCATGACACGAAATAATCCGATCAGTCCCAACGGTTTTAGTAGGCATCGGAGACCCACTGCTGCTCCGCTTGAGTACTTGTGCTAATTCGCGAATGTCTTCCGCTTTGAGTTAACTAACGGAACGTCGTGACGCCTTTACATAGGTGGGCTATTAGGGTAGAGTTCCTTACCGCAACGCTCCTGCTTAGCCATGCTTGAATGGCCATCACACAACCCCCCCCCCCCCCCCCCCCCCCCCCCCCCCCCCCCCCCCCCCCCCCCCCCCAGAACCGCTTACTTCCATCCACAGCGCGGCCTCAATTCTCGGAAGGGCTATTGGCTGCAAATTTATCGCTTTTAAAGAATTGATTTGGTTAACCTGAAGAATAAGTTCTTTAGGCGCCTAAAATATGTACAAGAAACCTAGGTTCTTACATTCGGGAAAATCATTTCTTTGACTTAATTTTTTTCACTTTTGATGCGAAGAAATATTTACTTGTATCAAAGAAATACCACCCAAAAAAATAATTTTCTTGAAAGAAAGCGTAAATCTTTTGCATACAAATGATATTCCATTCAACGAAGTGAATAATTTTTTAACACAAAGAAAAAAACCAAAGAAACGCATTTCCTTGAATGTACAAATTTTTTTTCAGTGCAGAACAACTGAACGAGTAATTTCTAATAAGGGCCCTTTAAGGTACTGCTTACATTTTTTATTTCTTATGACTAGAAAAACTCTGTGCGTCTAGTTAGGTCCTAATCTTTAATTTGAGCCAGGCTTAGTCAGGTCCTAATTAAGGAAAGAGAACCAAAAAATTCTAGTCAAATACTGGTCGGGCCTCAGTCAGCGTACCCTATATGTACTTTTTAAAGATGAAACTACAAAATAGATGAAGCAGAGCCATGTTGAGAAGTTTGCATGCACTAAATTATTATTTAGTAAACAGGCGAATGACTGCACTAACAACACGTGACAGCCAACTAAAATTTATTTTTATCTAAAGCATCAGAGTGTTTAACACTTATAAAAACGTGTTGTTAATTAAAATAACGCCACCAAAATATTTTAAGTTATGAATTTGTTCACATCATGCAATAACTATTTTGTTTAAAATAAATATAAAATCCTTTTTAATATGTAAGACATAAATAAAATAATCATTTGTCATAGTACCTCTCATATATCCTCTAAAATTATGGATCAGAAATTGATTTTCATTAAAATTTTGTCATTTACTTTGTTTTAGACAAATCGCTTGTCACATATATTTATATCCTATCTGATTAATGAACGTATGAAGAATGGAAAGGGTCTAGATTTCTAGACGGGTGGTTAAAGAGTATTCCTATTAGGACCTTGTTAGAAGTTCTAGATAGAGGCCGGCTAAATCAGCATTACAAAACTAGTCTCGATGCAATTTATTTCTGAGAGTAGCCCGAATTAAGAGGTAGTATTATGTTATGCTTTTAATACACAACAGATACAATTTGCGCATTTTTTCCACTGTATTTTCAATATTAATTAATTCATTTTATGTACAAAATGGAAGTTCAATTGGCGTAATTATAATAGAAAATGTTGGCCTTAACTACTCCGTCAATGGTGTATCTAAAATGTATGGATTACTGCCCCTTGACATTTTTATTTCAGAAACTTCAACTTGACCTCCACTTTTTTAGTATACTGCGCAGCATTAAATATTGGCTTCGAGAATGGTATCTGGTACGAGAACGTTTTTGGGCGAGACTACCCATACCTATATAGATACCTCTAGAATCAAACTGAAGGGCCTATGACAAAGCCATCGAACGCGTCCTCGGGTTGCGGATAGAGGGTCCCTGTACCAAGGGTTTCTGCTGAATATGGTTACAAAAATAAATAGGCAGTCGCGGACACTTGTCCAGGGTCGGTCTGAAGGAATTAACCCCCAAGCGGAGGTGTGAAAACCGTGCCGAAAGCTGAATGGCACCCCTGGGTGAGGTGTCTAGAACGGTGCCTCTGGGATACCGAGCGACCTCTCAGAGTACGCAGCCTTGTCCTTGCATGCGGGGCTCTACAAGGATGGACAAACCCCTTTCACTAGCTTCTCGTGGAAACAACAATGACAACACCAAACATAGTTGTAGTAAGTGCGGTTCAAAACAACAGAACGCGCAGGTCTCCCGACAATGGGTCGGCCAACAGTGCCGATCAATCTAGAGCTGGGGGAGCCAATGAAAATGGATTCAATGCGATGGATCGGCGGGATCTCGTGACCCTTGGGTGGACGGAGTGACTGAATCACGACTTGCTAGACTGCTACGATGCGAGTGTGGCCCGTGAACGGGGTTACATGGAACGGCTGCATGCTCTGTGGTCCGAAAAACACCCTGAGCTATCGCACTTTTCGCAGCAACATCTGCGAAACCATGTTGAACTACTCCGTAAAAGGGGCTATGTAAGCGGAACGCCTACTCTAATACAGCTAGAACAAGCCGGCAACAAAGAAAGAGAGGCGACACTAAGACCAACCGCAGGCAGGCATCCAATAGATGAAGAGCGATGCTTTACGACCCGGAGAAACATCAACACCAAGGTTTCTCTCAAGCCTAAAGATCTGGTTGAAATGGATGACGAGCTTCGTGTACATTTTTCCGGTGAATCCGACCTCTGGGCTATCAATTATTGTGTGTATAATGCAGCGAGAGCTTAGGCCGATGCGAACCGTGAAACAAAACCAACGGCTGATCATAAGACCAAAAGATGAATGCATCAAATTGCCTTAAAGATAGGCTGGGCAAGACAATACGCGTCCCGCATTCAATGCGTGATTGACTATATCACATTTGGCAGGAATTTTACCGCCAAGGTTCGAAAGTTCGCGCGCGAACTCCGGACCCGTTATCACACACTGAACAAGTCAAAGCTGCTGACCATCAGGCAACATATTGTTGAGAGAATATGGATACTATATGACGCTAAGAGAAGTCTAGAGCGGAGGGAGAGGTGGATCAGAGAAAATCAACAGTTTCTCTCTGACCCATCTCGACTCTTCCAAGACCCTCCAGTTACTGTCGAACACCCACCCAAACCAGAGGACGTCGAAGTATTTTGGAGAGAAGTCTACAAAGTTCAGCATAGACTGGACGAAGACTCAGAAAATATAAATAGCTTCAAAGAGTTTTGTGTTGCCCTCATAACACCTGATAAAGCATGCCCACCCATGACTACCGAGGAGGTGAAAAAAGTATTAGGAGGGATGAAGAACTATTCCGCACCGGGACCAGATTGGATCAAAACCTTCTGGTGGAAGAAGTTTTCTTCAACCCATCAGCATTTGGCCCATATTTTCACCTCATATTTGAAGTCGGAAGAGCCGATTCCAGAGTGGTTGGTGGAAGGGCGCACAATACTCCTGCCGAAAATAGGCAACTTAGCTGACCCAAAGAACTACAAGCCAATAACATGTCTCAACACGCTTTATAAGATATTCACAGCTATCCTAAATGATAGGATTGTTCGGGCAATTGAACCTGTGTGGCAAGAAACGTATGAACAACGAGGCTCAAAGAAAGGCGCAGCCGAATGTCGGGAGAACCTGCTCATCGATAGATGTGTCTGCAAAGATGCAGCATTCTACCAGCGTGACCTATCGATGGCCTGGATTGATTATCGGAAAGCTTTCGATTCTACATCCCATAGACTTATCATCCGTCTTTTGAAAATCTTAAGGGTTCATCCGGAAATAGTTGGGTGCATAGAGAGATTGATGCCGCTTTGGAAAACCAGATTTACTATCTCATCTGGAAAAAATCGTGTGACAACTAACAAGGTCACGCTTTACAGAGGTGTCTTTCAGGGCGACACCATGAGCCCACTCCTCTTTTGCCTTACATTATTGCCACTATCTCTAGCACTGCGCCATTCCGACGGCTACTTGTGCGGCAAACCTGCCGATCGAAAGTATAAGATCACTCATGTATTTTAGATGGACGATCTTAAGATCTATGCTAAAAACAGAAAGTGACTGCATCTAGCTCTGGAGATTGTCGAACGATATACTTTGCGCTAGAGAGACTTATACATACCTGGGCGTGCCACAGAGCCGCATTTAGGATGTGACATCTATAAAGGATACTCTCCGAAGCAGATACAAACGTCTCATCCGACAGATTTGGTCTTCCGAACTGTCGGCGAGAAACAAAGTATCTGCAACGAACATGCTTGCCGTCCCGGTACTACTTTATTCATTTGGAGTAGTTCCATGGACGAAGCACGAGCTCAGATCTCTTGATATCGGGACAAGAAAGGTTATGCACATAAACAAAAGCATGCATCTTAAGTCTTCCGTTCCGTGACTGTACATCTCACGCCGTCAAGGGGGTCGCGGAATATTGAGTCTTGAATGTCTTCACAACAGGATTATTCTGGGTACAGCACATAGAGTTGCAAATGGAAGAGACCCTCTTCTTAAAATGGTCAGGAATCACGAAGAAATGGGCAAAGGAGCATTTCTGTACAAAGCAGCGGAGGAGGCTGCTGAAACACTCGGACTTGACTTCAGTATTAGGGGCGAGCAAAATGCATCAAATCTTATCTATCTCGAGTACTCACTCCTGAAAACCCGGATTAAGAAAGCGCAAGAGAAAA
This sequence comes from Belonocnema kinseyi, assembly GCF_010883055.1. NCBI lineage: Eukaryota > Metazoa > Arthropoda > Insecta > Hymenoptera > Cynipidae > Belonocnema > Belonocnema kinseyi. The sequence continues at coordinate 43,661,780 of NC_046659.1, read as the reverse complement.
ACTTTCGTGAACAGCTCCTCGATAAGAGGATGCACGGTATCTTCCACAAAAATGTGAAGGATCAGTCAATATCTTGTGAGCTAACGTTTGCTTTCCTTATATCGCCATGCACACCCCGAACATTTAGCTCACATACTATCTAGTTGTCCAACTCACGCAGGAACGACCTACATTCAAAGGCACAATGCGGCACTAAGAATGCTTTATTACCATCTCTGTCACTCCTACGGCATTCACCTTAATATCGCTCCTCTAAATGCTCCTAGGGAAATTAAGTCAATTGTCGAGAATGGGAAGTACCGCATATACTGGAACTTTATATTCTCGACAATTGCTTTTGTTGCTCACTCGAGGCCTGACATGGTTCTTCTTGACTTCGAGAAGCGAACCATGTTCGTTATCGAATTTTCGGCACCAGCTGGCAAAAACATCATAGTCAAGGAGAATGAAAAGAAAGAGAGGTATCGAGACCTTATAAGGGAGTTGCAACGATTGTATCCGGAATATTCTGTTAAACTGATCGTCCTTATCATCGGCGCTCTTGGAGGTGCCAAGCTTGCACTTGCTAATGGCCTACAAAGCATCCTGCGTGTCAACAATATGCTAGAACACTTGCGGGAAAAATGCAGAAGGCGGTTGTTCTTGGGTCGCTCCGTGTTCTTAGGGTGCACGAGACTTCTGAGGGATCGTCGTATTGATTCCTTTACAGACTGTAACCACCTATCGCACGGTCGTGAGACGTGGTTGTAGCCGTAATTTTACCGCGATTTCACTGGGAGCGGGTGCAATTTTTCAGATTAACACACGCTCCCGTCGAAATCCTGCGGTTGTCCTTATGACGAAAGCATAGGCAATCTGAAATTAAGAATTACATCTGAACATTCAATTAAGGAAATTAGATTCCTAAAATTCAGGTCAAGACTATTTGAAATTCAGGCAGGCATGACCTGAAATTCAGGTATGCTCGCTCTTCAATTAAGAATATATGGATACTGAAAACTAGTGTAACCTTAGGTGAATACACTATCCTAACTAAAATTAAGGGTAATATTCTAACTAAAAACCAAGAATTTCTCACGCCTTACCGATAGTTCTCATCTGTTCTTATGTAATAGTTATTCGTCTTAGAAAACATAGAAGTTGGGTTCAAACTTGTAAGAAAATATAGGAAAAGTGGGAAAAATAAAAAAGAACGGTATATTGGGGGCAGCTTCTTTATTCAAGATAGTTTGCACACTTAAATTCAGGTACTTCCTTAATTCAAGTCAAATCTGAAATTCAGTCGAATATAACTTTAAGTATTTATTTTTACTGGGCACTAATTTGATTTTTATATAATATATTAAATCCCCCCATCCGCTACACCCCCCAATATAATTACGACCTGTTCGGGAGCCGAAATAATAAGCGTACAAAATCTGATGCCGATTAGTCAAATACTGCGAATGCCCCCGCCCCCATTGGTACCCCTCCAATTTGCCCCCCATAGTCTTACCACCTGCCTGGGCGCACAAAGAATATGTGTTAAAAATTTGGTACCGATTGCCAAAAACTGTTAATTTTCATAAGCATCATATGCTTTAGGCCTGTTGATTTTATATATTTCAAAAACTGTGACGCTCCCACTCCTTGTTCCCCGCAAATACTCTTACGACCTGTCCAGGAGCCCAAAGAATAAGTGTGAAATATCTTATTCCGATTGTTCAAGAAGGG
>NC_046659.1:43654162-43660057 GCF_010883055.1 Belonocnema kinseyi | reverse complement strand
CCCCTCCGTATGTGCCCCCAAAATACTCTTACGACCTGGCTAGGAGCCCAAGCATCATCTGTTTTACACAACCTGCTTCCAAATACATATATATATATGCTTGTATGTATATACAGTCAATGGTATTTGGCATTATTTATTAAACAAAAGCCATGATCAATTAGCGATTTGAGTTGATGTAGGAACCATCTCCAGTGCCTAATCTACACGTGTATAGATTATCAAGTAGATCTATGCAACGGTATAGACGGTGTCGAGCTTCAAGGGCACAAATCTTAATTTTATATAGTAGATTTATCAGAAATTTAAAAATTATTATTCGTTATATTATCAATGAACTAATTAATTACCCTAACATCATAAGGCGCTATCCTAAATTTTATAAATAGTTCAATTTTTATTTCTTTCCTATCAGCTCACATAAAACTAATTCAGAAACATGTGCTTTTAAGTTCTGAAGTCAAAGGTTTCCTAAAAATGAGTATAAAGAAACTCAGCAACCATATCTTGCTTAAAGTACTGTACAGATAATATAAACATATCGACAATAATTATATGTTATGTTGTAAAGTAATTCGGACTATGACATTGATAAACTCTTAAAATGAGAACAATTTTATTTATTTTTATTATTTTAATCCGGATTCCCATTTTGTCTACCTTTGGGTAACCATGATTGATGGCCAGAATTATGCTGTATGCCATATCAAAAAATGTAAAGCTTTTTTCTTTTCATAGTTGTAACGTCTGAATTATGTAACGACTATCTTTTGATATCGGCGATTAGATACACATGAAGAAAGATTTGAAGTTAATTCCTTAAATTGATATCTAGGCCGACTAATCTATAATACGTTCAGTCGTATAAAAATCACCTACGTGATCATTCAGGTATTTATAATTATTAATCCTGTTGCAATAAAGGAAATTTTGTATTGTTATTATTATTTTTCAGCAACTATAAAATTGAACACTACTTATAAAGTGGTAACTTTGGTTGGAAAGGTTTCTTTTATATTGAAAATTGTTCTCGGTTATTTAGAACTCGAATTATAACTTTAAACATTTTTTAATTATACTTTATCCTGTAAGATCACAATTGAATACAATCGTTTTAATTTCTATTGGAATCGACTACTAACACGGGGTCAAAAATATATCGCTCGAAAAATAACTTATATATTTTTATAGCTGCAAGTAAATATGTACTCTACGTATAATAAATATCCGAATTCATGAAACCCTTTTAATGATTTTTGCAAAATGGACGAAAATTATACCTATTTTTAAATACTATAAATTTTGAAGTTAAAATTTGGTTGGTTTTCCTGAAAAGCATTTATTTGTAAGCCAGACAGTTATACTTTTTGAAAAATAATTTTATCTTAAATAATTTAATTTAAATAAAGACAAACCAAACGGAATTCGAAAACTCTTTTAAGCAATAAACTAAAATCCAAATGCTTAGGGTTGAATAAAAATTGAAGAATTTTACCGCAGCGAAAATTAAAACACACAAAAATATGTAAATATTATGAAATCCCACCAAACACATCTGCCATTCAAAAAATTACATTAACATGAATTTATGGAATTATACTTGGCCAAGTAATTTGAAAAACAAAATTTATTTTGCGCAGACAGAAAATTATATATAGTTTACATATAGTTTGAAGTATTATATATAATATTTATCTGTCTTACACAAAAATTGTATAAAAATGAAAATAATATATAATATTTCACACTATATATAATCTATATACAATTTTTCCGCCTGGGTGATGTGCATTGAGAAAATGTTGTTATAAAGTATCCTGCAAAAACTTTTAAAATAAATTTAAAACAGCCACACTGTTAAAAACGCCTGCTCGAAATGTAATATACATGTGAGTAGTGTCTTTTGCGTATACCGTACATTAATTTTAATATACCATTCTGTTGTAAAATTAATACACATGTATATTATAGTCGCGAAAACAGAGTGCTTGAAAACACCAAGTCCTTTCGTGCCTTCAAATGTTGCCAAATATTAACAAATAAAGTAATAACCTTAAATTCGTCGACTGAACTCTTACTTATAATTAAAGTGAAACGCAAGGGTCTACTTTTTCCAAAATTCGCTGTAAATATTAGGATTTTAACGGGAGTACAGGCACTTTAGGGTTACTCTTCTTAATGATTTGCTTGATTAAAATTTTCCACTTAATAATCAATGTAATTTATATTTAACTAGGAGATGTTATTATGTTTCATTATTTATAATTAAAGATTACTGCCAAAATTGTTTTTAATTTGTGTAATGTGCAAATATTTTACTTTTCTAATAAATGATCAATATGCGGTGTATGAAATTTTATATACATAATCTCTTATTGGCGATTTCATATACCGAGTTTTTAGATTTAATATACAGTGTATATAAAATGTATATTAAAATTTTTAAAGCATTTTTTACAGTGATTTTAGGCATTCTAAAACTTAGTGACATTATATTGTATTATCAGTCTCCTATTCTCAGCAATTTTTCAAAATATTTTACTTATACATTCAATCGCGCTAAGTCTTAGAATTTTGAAATCAACTTCTTAATTATTGTGTACAAAATTGATATATAATAGATTTAATGATTTCACGATGATTCATTTTGATGAAAAGAAATATTTTGGGTTCCAATCGTGTAAAAAACAACGGATTTTGCTGACGTTTCGTGAACATTGCAGTTCACTTCTTCCGGGCTGACCTGAAACTGAGGTATCAGGTTATGTTGTTCTTGTGTATACTCTCTAGTATGCCTGTGCTTGGCAGAGCGCCACACCGGGGGGACTGGTCGATTCTGATGGGCAAATCGAGTCTTTTTTTTAATCCGGGAGGTCGGAAAGCCAAATCGGATTGGTATTATATCCATTGTCCCTATTGATGTTATTAGAGTATTAGGAGATTTAGAATGCTTCTTTATTTGGTCTTGGATCGATATTGTGTGTTTTTGCAATGACTGTTGTTTTTTTAAATAAAATATTATGTCCTGTTTCAATGTGATTTTCAGCTAGTGCTAATTGTGTGAAATGTTTTAGCCTGACCTTGCTCTCATGTTCCTTTATACATTGGCTCATCGCTCTCCCGGTTTCTCCAATATAGACTTGGCCACAAGAGCAAGGGATTTTATATAATCCTGGATCACTGAGGTGTGCCTTTTCGTCTTTAGGGTTATTCAGTAGTTATCCTATTTTCGCAGGTGATTGAAATGTGGTTTGGATCAATAGGGACAATGAGTATAATACCAATCATATTTGGCTTTTCGTCCTCCCGGAAAAAAAGACTTGATTCGCCAATCCGGTTCAACCAGTCTCCATGGTGGGGCGCTCTGGCCAATCACAGGCATCGTATAGAATATAGATAAGAACAACATAACCTGATACCTCAGTTTCAGGTCAGTCCTGAAAAAGTAAACTACAATGTTCACGAAACGTCGGTAAAATTCGTAGTTTTTTACATGATTGAAACCCGAAATATCTCTTTTTATCAAAATTTCTATATGTTTTCAATAAAAAAATCTGTTAATAGATTTAAATTTTATTTTATTCATCCTTTGATCAACTTTGATTTCAAAAATTTTTATAATTGTACATGACAGATTTTTTGCATCGCAAATGTTTTTAGCGGGACTTAATATTTTTTTTCATAATTTAAAATTGAGAATCAAATTTAATAATGGAAATGGTGATTAAGTGCACTGAATGTAACCCACAATTAATTTTATATAGCCTTTAATAATTTTAAAATGGGTTCTCAAGATTTTTTGCACTGAGTTGATAAATATTTTTTACTTTATCAAGCTTGATGGGAAAATCATTGACAAATAATGGGCAATTTAATGAGAAGTCTGTAGAAATATATTCTCATTGAATCGAGACGTTTGCATGCAAACAAAGAAAGATTTAGGGTTTTGACACAAAATTGCTTAAAATTGACTAAAATTTGAAATTTTTAGACAAATTAAAGCTGAATCCAACATGCGAGATTGGAAAATTAAAAAAAAAAAAAACGGAAAATCTTAACCGTACCCATTCCTACAAAATATTTTGGTAAAGGCGCTTGCCGTCCGCTAAATTTTTCTCTTATACCTACTCTAAAGTCTGAAATGTCTAAAAAATAAACACCAAAATTTCATAAGCAGTCTGTAGCAACACACTTTGTTACATATTGCTGAAGTTCTTGATATGATAATTTTTTTTAATTTAAGCATTTACGTCCTTTACGTCATCTCCAAATTTTACAACAAATATGTTAAATCTTAAAACCCATTTATGATATCGAAACCCCGTGCAATATGTTTCGAAAATAGGTTGCAACTCACTTCTGGTTGAAATTTGAGTTAGGCATAGATAAAAGGTGGATTGTTTTTTAATTTGGATATTTTATTAGCTATATTCTTTGTTTTACTTTTTCAGGAGGTATTTTAATTTTTGCTTTTCCAAATTTGCCATTTTTAGATCTTGGTGTTAAAAATTATTTTAATTTCTAAGAATTTCGTTTTTTAAATTTAAATGCAAAAAAACACAATTGTAATTATTAGATAGTAACTCTAATCCTTTATATGTTATCTATGATATCTAGGAACCAGAGGGGATATGTTTTCTGATGGTTATTGATTGACGCCTAAATAATTTGAGCTAATCTGGATAAAGTCCAGGATTAATTACTTCAATAATTTATCAATACGTGATCAACACGTGATTAAACTCTTCTTACTTAATGTTTCTGATTCAATCCCATAACGCTTCGATTCGTCTGAAAATTTAATTAATTGAATGATTAGATGATACTCGTAAGTATGTTTTTCCTTAAAATAGATGAAAAGGGCTGGACAGTGAATGGAGGAACATAAATAATCCAGAAGTTGGCCCAATTTTTTCAGATTGCCATGTATATCACCCGCAAATTGGTTCGAATCAACCAAAAAATTACTGCATTAAAAAAATGATGTTTAGAGGTTGCGCAAGTCCTAAGAAGTTTAAAAAGTAATCCCCATAAGAAAAAGACGTTTCCGTGCATTTTATTCACAATTGTCAATATTAGCTTAATTCAGTTGACATTTATAAATTTTCTTTACAAACCTCCATAGAAAACGAATAAAATATTACTTTTTAAATAACACCCCCATAATTCCATTTTGTAAGGTCTTTAAAAACTCATAATTAAAAAAGTGGGGTTTGCCAGTTTTTGGCATTAATGATGATTTTTGACTATTTTTTTACATGCAATTTTCTCGTAGAATAGAGATAAAAAGTCTCGCGTTTTTGGCTTTCAAGGGAGAAGCAAATGTGTGAATTGTGCAGCAAGGGGGATACAAAAGTGCATCACTAGTTGGAGAAGTGTGAGGAATTGAAAAGAAGTAGGGGGATGCCCGAGTAAAAATGCTTTGACTTGAGTTTTACTTGGTTATGTCTTGAGTTCATCTCCAAGATATCGATGTCTGGCTGCGTCTTAGAACTGAGTCGAAACATAGGTCTTCGTCGTACTTTTATGGTCACGACAGGTAAGAGGGCGTTTACTTGTCGCAAGTCGAGACTTGTCTTGGCTAAGATAACGTTCACTTATCTTAAGACGAGCCTTGTCTTAGCTGAGATGGTCGAACCTTTTTCAACTCATAAATGAGGTTAAAATCGACGAATAAAAAAATTTCTAATTATTAAATTAGTTATTTCCAACTGAAAAATTCAGAATCTGTGAGTCTATACGAGTATAATCCTCAAAAATTTTCTTTAAGAAAATAAAAATTGTAACTTTCTAGAAGGATCTCCTAAGCCGTTAGAAATACGTAAAAACAAACAAAATTTTCGTTATCCTCGTCAAACAATTATCATACAAATAGAAATCCTTAAGTAAGTTAAT
>NC_046659.1:43639826-43654062 GCF_010883055.1 Belonocnema kinseyi | reverse complement strand
TATATACCTGTTTCTGTCAGGATAGGTATACACTCGAAGTTATAAACTGCTCGTCTTGGAGTCATAAAAATTAGACTACATATAAATTTATGTCTGAAGGACATAGAAACTTGCGTCCGAGGTATAAATTGAAGTCTGTCTCTGTCTCAAAACTGAGACATGCTCAAATCGAACTTTTCAACTTCAGCATGTCTTGATTGGACGCAATTTAAATCAAACTCAAGTCGAAGCATTTTTACTCGGGTAATCATGGTGGTATTGATGCTTATAAGGGGGAACAAAAGGGCAGTAGCATGGGTGACGGGGGAGTTTGGTAACATGGAGAAGAAGGAAAAATTGCTAGAAAACTAAGAGACACTTACCAAAATCAAAAATAAACTGTGTAAACAATGTATGTAAACTTTTAATTATCAATGTAAAGCAGTATTTTATGCCTTAGAAATAATTTGCATTTGAAAAACTGCAAAAAGTAATAATTAGCGCCAAAAACTCGCAAAACCCATTTTTTCACATATGGAGATTTTTTGGCACCCTATAAAACAGACTTATGTTGGCGATTTTTAGATACTAATATATTATTTATACTCTATAGCTATTTTTAAATTGAAATTTTCAGTCTGAACTCGATTCAGCTAATATCAACGATTCTGAATAAAATGTACAGAAACGTATTTTTTTCTTATAGAAAATACGTGTTAAACTTGATAGGGCTTACGGCACCCCTAAATATAATTATTTTCAAAATAAAAAAATTGATTTTTTTATTGTGAAGTCGAACAAATTTCCGGGCGATGTGCATGCAAAATTCGACAAAATATGTAACAATGTATCATTATTATTATTCAATCATTTTTTTTCGACCTAAGTTCGATGTAAATGAGTATCAATACAAGATATAAATATAGACCAAAAGTAACCATGTGCAACCAGATTAAGCAGCAGGATAAAAACAAGTAATTTACAAAAATTGTACAAGCGAACAATTACACAGACACACAAAAAAAGTGTGCGGATCTGGTAAGAAGACACACGAATTCCTATGGATTTTGGGGCGCTGAATTCAAATTCGGTATCAAAAATCACCCATCACGTCATGGTTGAGCCATGGCCTCAAAAAATGACGAAAAATCATGCACTGAGGCAAATAAATTTCAAAATAATGCCAGTGATGCAAATTTTCACTTCAAAAACATGTCGACAACTGCGAAGGATCAACACTTGCCTGATATCAACTTATTTAACATAACTTTACTCAACAGAACCTGACCTCACCTAAACTGAATTAACAGAAATTTATTGAACTACACGTAAAGCTCTGGAAGGATATTTTCCCAGTAGCAAATGTGTGCTACATCGAATGGGTCAACTCGAGCCTAACCTAGAAATAAATCGAACCTAGTCTAACCTAACCTAACCTCACGAAACACAATTAAACTGATTGTGTTGTCCAATTGTGTTTGCGGTACCGTTTCATTCAGCTTCGGCTTAACCTACATAGAGGTTTAACCTATCCTAACCTAACAGTACCTGACCTAACCTAACCGATTACGCTGGCAACCCTGTTCTTGCGTACTTTCATATTTTAACGTCGTCAGCATGCAACCGTAGCTCTTCATCAATGGATCACTTGGTTGGTGTAGTTTCATGCTACAAGGAAAAAAACCGCGAGCATTTCACAATCACATGCCTGCAAGAATAGCTCAGATTCATTCTGTTACATTTGCGGGACAACACAATCAGTTTAATTGTGTTTCGTGAGGTTAGGTTAGGTTAGGCTAGGTTAGATTTATTTCTAGGTTAGGCTCGAGTTCACCCATTCGATGAAGCACACATTTGCTACTGGGAAAATATGCTTCCAGAGCTTTACGTGTAGTTCAATAAATTTCTGTTAATTCAGGTTAGGTGAGATCAGGTTCTGTTGGATAAAGTTATATTAAATAAGTTGGTATTAGGCAAGGGTTGATCCTTCATAGTTGTCGACATGTTTTGGAAGTCAAAATTTCCATCACTGGCATTATTTTGAAATTTATTTGCCTTAGTGCACGATTTTTCGTCATTTTTCGAGGTTATGGCTCAACCATGACGTGATGGGTGGTTTTTGATACCGAATTTTAATTCAGCGCCCCAAAACCCATAGGAATACGTGTGTTTTGTTACCAGATCCGCACACTTTTTTTTGTGTGGCTGTGTTATTTAAGGATATCAAGACTCAGCTAATACTGGCTATTGACTGCCGTGGTTGATGGTTGACCTAAGATTGATATTCTTGTGTCAGAATAGGCCGGACAAACGCTGTAAAATGATGAAGGTCCTCTGATACTGATAGGTTACATATAGGGCAGAGTCTAGCAGGGTCATAAGTAAAATTATATTCTCCAAAACTTATACAACCCCTCATAGAGCCCAGAAGTCTAAGTTAAATAATAATACAAGTTATACAAAAAGGTAATCTAAGATGCAGATATGATTGAAAGTCCGGGCAGAGTTTAAGATGTGGCAAGACTTGGAGACTACTTGAATGGAGGGATCTTTCATGGTCGGAACGCCAGAGATAATCAAAGAAGTTATTTAGAAAAATATCCATATTTTCAACAAGCGACGCAGAATCCAAGTCAAGCCACATTTTCTCCATATTACATAGAGTTAACATATTTTTGAGCTGGAGACCCCAGTTATACTTCGGGTTGTCTTCGGTAGTTTCATTTGCGGTTTTAATTCCAAATTATTTTATTGCAAAATAAAAGAAAGTCTCTGTTCACACTTGCGTCTATCTGTCTGAAATACGAAATATCAACGCGAACCGGAAGATTTTCGGATCTCGTAGCCAATTGAAGTACTTTAAAATTATAAGTCAGGTCTATTGCGCCAATATTACACGCAACAAGGTTGTTAACACTTATACCCTGAAATCCCAGAAAAGTATAATTCTTAGAAAATCTTTAGGAAATCTCCCATTTAATATCATTATCTCACCACTCTGAATAGTTTAAAGAAGAGCCTCCCCCCTAGCGTGGACTCCAGAGTTCAATGATCTTCGCTTATAGAATGCTGCAGAATTTTCAGGATGGAGTAGCCCTTTCAGGTCATTTTGGTTGCCGATACGAGCATTAAAACCGCCCCCTAAAAACTTTGGTAAATCTAGATAACCCGATATAACCCCGGCAAGTTCCTCTTCAAAAGTTTGCTCAAACAGCTTAGCATCCATAGAAAGTTTAAAATAAGCATTACCCACAATAAATTGAAATGTCCTCCGCCAACATTAAACAAAAATACACGTTGGAGAAATTAAGACAATTTCAAAGTTAAATACATTTTTGTTTACGCAAATTGCTAAACCCTTACTAGGGCAATCGACTCTGGCAGAACGTTGTGCAATGCTTACAATAGCGGTGTGATTAGGGATACAAATGGGGGATTCTAAATTCTTTAAAGTTACCTACATCTCGCACAGTCAGATGATGTCTGAGCTGAGTACGTAATTTGCGATATCAGAAAAATTCGAAAGGCCGTGAGTATTCCAGAAAAAGATTCGAAGATTGCTGTCCTTCGGAGATTCAGATATGACATCCTGATTAGCGACTTCTTTCTCTACTGCAAGTTGTTAAAACTTACCAGGCCTAATAGGTTTTTAACATTTAGACTGAGGCTTTTCCGGCTTTGAAGCATTTTTTTCTAGAAAGGAGTCCAGCTGGCTATTCGATCCATCCGTTTTGCGCTTTTGTCGTGTTTTGGATTTTCTCTTTGACGAGGAGTGTGTTTCAGTCGAAATTTGTTTATTTCCCTTTTCATTTAGGAAGTATTCGACAATTAGTATTCCGCATTTTTTAGCATGGTGGAAGTGTGATATAGGGCTTTCCGCTCTTACCTTTCCTCTGGTGATTTGTCAAGTGTGATAGAAAGGTTTAACTTTTTGAAAGCTGCGCGTTTGTTGAAAACCTCCTGTTTCCATCTGCTAGAACTAAAACGTACCAGGGCGGGCCTACTGCCTTGCTTCCTCCCCAGGCAATAAATGGTGTCAATGTTCGACCCATTAAGTGAGAGACCAGCGCTATTAAGAATATTGAGAACGAATGAAAAGAGGTCTCTGTTAAACTCCTCGTCGCCCTATAGGTTCTGAATAAAAAAATTGCATTAGCGAGCTTGCCGCTGAAGAAAGTCAACCTGTCGCTTGAGTGAACCATACTTTTTCTCTAATTCCTGATGATTTTCTTTCAGCTTTTTATACTCTGATTTGCGTGTGCTAAATTTGATCTTTAAAGCATCAAAGATGGACTTCAATTGAGCTATGACCGTTTTTAGAAGTTTGACTTCCTTTTTGGTTTCCTCTGTGTCGGCTTTGACGGAGTTTAAAAGTTTCAGCAGCTTTCAATCGCCACACATTTTTGTAAATAGTAGCTACTTTCAAAGTTGGAGATGAGAAAGATCGATAATAACTGTCACCTTACACACACACGCACACTCGCATACACGCGCTTGCGCACACAACGCGCTAAGCCTGGACAAATCACGCACACTACCTGAGGGACGAGGCTAAATTTATAAAGATGTCTGTTGAAGACCACAAGTTCCTCAGAAAAACACAAAACCGTTCAGAATACTGAAAAAAATTCATAAAATGAGGAACAAAAAATTATCCTATCGGATAAACAGAGCATAAACAGAGCGCGATAATAGGCAAAGAAAAAATTTAGCACTTAAAGACTCGAGTTAAATCAAGGAATTCGCACACAGCACGAGAAACACGTGTTGCTCACACGGGCGCCATATTGCAACTCCGTAACAATGTTTTCTCAAATCACGACAGTCCTATTTCTAAGGTCCGTGATTCGAAGAGAGCCGTAACTGCCCGTTACGGCGTTTTCTAAATTTTAGCATCCCAATCAACATCGTTAATTGCAATTTAGATAATTAATTAACATTTCTAAACTATTTTTTTTTGCAAAAATGAAAACTTTATATGCAACTTAGTAAAGAACAGCAAAAAAACTGCAGAAAATGAATTGAAGAACCCTCAGCACTTCCGATCAAACACGATACAGTGTTAGACCACACTGCTCAGCGAGCGAAAACGTATCGTGGAGGGAGCACCTTCCCAGCTCAAAGTAGAAGAAATACGGTTTCTTATTGAGAGGCCGACCTATATAAAATTCCGCAACCGCTCTTGCCCTGCTCCCCTGAGAAACAGCATGGACAAGCAGCTCTAGGAAGAAATCAATTGCGGCGAACTGAAACGCGGCTCACATCTAATCTAAGAATTGTATTATGATACAATCATGCATTTATTAACAACCCATTTTTCTTTTTTTATTACGCAGAGGCAAACATATATTGTATTTTCTTGTTCGCTAAAAGATTGTAGAAAATTTGTCAGAACTTTAGACAACTTCAGCAATTTTAATGTCTCAGAAATAACCAGAAAAATGCTAGTTTGCCCGGCATGTCGCCTCATAGCGTGTTACAGCTTCACCCTCATAGAGATGACCTTGGCCTGAGGGAAGGGGTTAGATTATCGCGCCTAACTTCAATTTACCTTGCAACACTTTCTAACGTTACCGCCTACATCAAACCCTGCCTTTCAGAATACGTGAAAACTCACCTCTTCTCCCTTTCCAGGGTCACCTTTATGAAATTTCGCGCATCTTGAGCTGGAACTTCAGAATACAAGTCTATTCGCACCCACGCCCCCTTTCCTAACATGAACGTAATAATAATGATCAAATAATTCGAAAAAAACAACTTTATTTTATATTTGTTCTAGTGACTTGACGGAGATCTAGTGTGAAGTGTTTTTTACTATTGCATTTTCTGTTTTTTAACAATTAAATAGTTATTTTTGATATTATAAATGTACTGTAGTATTTAACAATCGTTTAAAAAATGCAGCTTTGCAAAGAATGTTCTCTGATAACAAAATTTGCAGACATCAAATATTTATTACCGACAAGATTTCTCGGCATCGACTTTTCGTCTCTGGAAAAATTTTTGGATTCCAATACTTAATATTCGGAAAAAAGAAAATTAGAACAAACTTTATTGTAGATTTGAGGAATAATCATACACCTCCAGTGAATGAGATCATTTGTTTTATGTAAACAAGTTTTAATTTGACAGGTATAATCCAAATAACACTTTGGACAGCATTTTAAAAAGATGGCTCTACTTTCCAGTACTTTTATGCTAAAAGTATTCTGCACAATAATTTGTCTTTCTATTGGAATTTATGCATACTTCAAGTTCGTTTTATACACTTACTGGCGTAAAAAAGGTATGCCATACTTGGAACCGTGCGTACCAGTCGGAAATTTTCTTAACGTTGTGAGAAAAAAGTGTCACATAGGTAAGGAATTTTTCTTATGTCTTTCATTTTCACAACTCTTTTTATTATATATTTATAAGAAACGAAAACTTGAAGACCATTCAGTTTAAAAAAAACTAATTCTATTATTTCTAACCAATTTGATTTAGGTGAAATTTTTTCTTACGGCTATGAAAAATTAAAATACAACAAAGTTTTTGGAATGTATACATTTCATAAGCCTTGCTTAGTAGTGGCTGATCCTGATCTAATACGAAACGTCTTGACAAAGGAGTTCACAAGTTTTCATGACCGAGGTGTATACTGTAATGAAAAAGTTGATCCATTGTCTGGGAACTTGTTTTTCTTGCCCGGCAAAAAATGGAAAACTTTAAGGTCAAAGTTATCACCAGCGATAACTCCTGGTAAAATGAAACTTATGTTTGGTTGTCTGAAGGATCGCGGAATAGACTTAGAAAATTTTTTAAAAGACAAAGCGAGAAAACCGAAAATTGTGGAGATGCAAGAAATTTTTGCAAGGTAAGACTGATTTCTATTCTTTTCTCATTAGAACGTCCATTAATATTCGTTGCTAATAATGACTCCGGCTAATCTTAAACGTGGAAATTGGGGTTCAAAAACTTTCAAAGCCTACATTTCCTGGACAATTTCTCTTTTTTATACTTAAAGATAATTGCATTCCAAAAAACAATATGGAGCTAATATTTAAAAAGGAAATTTGACTTTACTTCTCTTTTAAGTTGCAAAACACCACGTACAAAACACCACAACAAAATGTACGTATTAAGCTCGTGTTACCTCCTTTGCCTCATTCATTGATATTTTCTCAAAAATGTATAGAATTAGTCAATTTATATTAGCTGCGCAGATGGTGATATTGTGAATAAAGTTCAATCTTTCAAAATCTTTAAAAACAAATTGATTAACGAAATTGGCTTTTTTATATTTTGAAACCTGAAAGGACTTTTTATACCAATTTTCTTGCGGAATCATGTTAAATTTATATCTGATTACAACCAAACACCGGACGTATATTTTAACCTGAAAAGGAATACTCTAACTAGATTTATTGACATTTAACAACATTTTTTGCTTTGTTATAAACAATTATTAGTTACAAAATGAGAATCCATGATATGAGAGGCATTTTTCTATTACTTTCGAAAATGTTTTAAATAGAAATCAGTCATAATTAACACTTTTTGACTCAAATATTCATTGGTTGAGATACGATTGAATTTCCGGGTATTAAATTCCCTTATTCTCTTCATATCATTATTACCTGCGCCATGAACTTTTTTGGTTAATTAGTCGATAGGCAATGAAGATATTTCTATGACTTAAGTCTTATGAACCAAAAACTTGTAAACTGTCACAGGCATATAGAACCAGTCATATAGGCTCACATAATTATTATTATATGGGTAGGGTCATTCAAGCCTATAGCACTAAGGTCAACTAGTGTAACCTACTGTAATTTAGCCTTTAAAATCTATGCCTCTCTAAGGAGGCCAGTTCGCTCCATATATGCGCAAATCGCGGAAGGAGATATCTTTGAAATCCTCTGGTTCGAAGAAGTGATTAATAAAATGCTTCAATCTGAGGCCGACTAGCACGTCAAAATTACATAAGATGGGACGTGCTGTCTCCTCCCGGAAGCCACATTTTCGACAGCGCGGGTTTCTGTCGACCTTCATATTCTTTAGGTACTTCATTAAGTGACAACGGCCCGTAAGCATTTCTACCACTACTTTCACCTGCTTTCTTTCCACGTTTAGAAGTTTCTTAGATTTTCCCAAGCATGGTTTTTTGATAAACTTTTTAGAGTGTATCATACCCTTAGCCCTCCTCCAATATTCCACATGATCCATCAGGAGCCACCTTTCAGTGGCGGGCATAGCTGTAGTATACGAGATTCCGCAGTATGGTTAAGGTCCGTTGAGGATCTTCGTAGTCCCTTTTTTGCAAGTATATCTGCTGTTTCGTTGCCCTCAATGTTTTCATGTTCGGGAACGTAGATCAACTTGACCCGATTTTTACCAGACACTTCGAGAAGTACTTGGAGGCAGCTCCAGACAGTCTGGATCTAAATTTCTCCAATTGGCGGGCCCTCAACGCAGCCTGACTATCAGAGCATATGTAAACGTGATGATTGATATAACTCCGCTTACGGATCTCCTCAAAACAGGTCTTGATAGCCAAGATTTAAGCCTGGATACTGTAGTGAATTTTCCCAGTGCCATTGTTATTTTAGCACTAGGTTTCATCCCTAATATTCCAGCCCCAGATCCTAGGGAATCCCTTGATCCGTCTGTATACCAAACGAGCTCTCCCGTAATGAATATATTTGTCGTCTTTTGCTTATCATGCCAATCTTTGGTTTTTGGAAATATCGCCTTGAATGGCTTCATGAATAAGTATTTTTTCAGCATGTAATCTGAGTGCATGCATAGGATTTCATCAACTTTGACTCCCTTTTAGTGCGAGTCTTCCAGCCTCTGCTGCAGCTCTCTGCCTAATCAGAAGGTGCAGCGGTGGTATATCTAGAATAGTCTCCAATGCTTCCGTTTGAGTAATGCTCATTGATCCAGAAATTACCAGGCAAAAGACCCTTAGCAGGCTCTGTAGCTCGTTTCTGAAACTTACCAGATTGGTTCTTGTCACCCAGATCAATGATGCATAGGTTATAATTGGTCTGATGATTACCGTATATAACTAGTATACTACCTTGGGCTTTAATCCTCAAATTTTTCCAATTGTGCCTCTGCATGCCCAGAGGGCTGCTCTGGCCTTTTCAACTATCACCCCAACCTGTAGTTTCCAGGTTAATTTTGGATCAAAAATGACGCATAATACTTAGCTGATGCGGAGAATCCGACTTTCTTGCCATAGAATCCAGGACTCACGAGATCAGGTAGTTTCCTGCGTTTTGTAAAAACCAAAAGTTCAGTTTTATCTGGGTTAACAGATACGCTATAGTCGTTGCACCTACCCTCAACAATGTTAAGAGCTTTTCGCATAAGCTCGACTATAGCCCCTTCATGCCTTCCTGTTATCAAGATAACAAGATCATTTACATATCTCTGTGTGTAGAAGCCTAACTCATTTAACATTCTTATTAAATCGTTAATGACTCATGCCCATAGGGTGGATGACAACACTTATCCCGGCGAACTTCCTTTTTTTAATCTTCGCTCTCACACTACTCCCTTGTGGCGAAGATCGGACAATCCTGTCGCGTAGCATAGAACGCAGCCACCTATTGAATGTAAAACCTATACCATGATCTTCCGCATAATTGAATATAGAGTTCATTAGGGTGTTACTGAAAGCACCTTGTATATCTAAAAACGCTGCTATCGCTACATCCCCTTCTGAACCCGCTTTTTAAACGCGGGAGGTTAATGCATGAAGTGCGCCAATAGTGGACTTACCTTTCTGAGAGGCGAATTGATTTTATGAAGAGGTCTGTCTGGTAAGATTTCCTACTTCAACTGAAAATCTACTAACTTTTCTAATGTTTTCAACATAATCTAAGTTAGATTATTCAGTCTGAATGACTTAGCTACATAGTACGAGTCCCTCCCCGGCTTTGGTATGATAATCGATCTGACTTTCCTCCATACCATAGGGGTATATCCCATAGATAATCCCGCCCTGAAAATGTAACGCAGCCATCTTATTAGTACATCCAAACCTTCTTGGATTAACGCCGGAAAAATACCGTCTTCTCCAGCAGCCTCATTGGCAGTATCAATGCCTTTAATTGACATGCTGGATTTTTCTTCAAGATTCTCTGGAGTTTAGCCGTGTCAGGTACATTTTGAATGTCCTGACAATGCCCTCCCCAGGAGAATCTTTTAGCTGATTGTATCTTTTTAGTGTATTTTGCTACACTAGCCTTATACAATTCCCACTTGCCAGTTTTCCTGGCTCTATTAAAAAGACTTCTAGTTTCTTTTTTCAGAGTCTAAAATTTATAATTTCTTAAGGGGCATCCCTGTCTGGTTTCCTAATTCGAAGGGCACAATTGTCCTCATACGATTTATTAATTGATTTTTCTGCTATATCTACAGCAAATTCCAACTGATCAATTGACCTAATCCTTCCGGGTATACTTGCCAAGGATTCTCCGAGATCTTCCCTGTACCCATCCCAGTCATTCGCTCTTAGGTTCCTATACCAGATCGGATCAGATATCTCAGCTGTCAGTGAAAACAGTATGACTGTGATCTGACTGGGATGTCTCAGGCGATACGTGCCAGTCACTGAATGCTTCGCTAATGGATACTGAACAAAAAAATATGTCAATAACCTCCTGATATCTAGCTGTCACAAAGGCTGGTGTACATCCACGATTTAATATAGTCAAATCAGTAGCTAAAAGATAATCTAAAAGGAACTCACCTCTGTGTTGATGTTCTTACTGCTCCATATCGTATGATGCGCGTTTGCATCACATGCAATAACCAGCGACCATCCTTTCGAATTGCAATAGTCCACCAAGCGTCTTAGTTTCTCTGATGGTGGCGGGAATAGAGAGTCAAATGACAGGTATGCTGAACAAATAACTAGAGGTTGTAACTTTCTTCCTCTTTGATATTCTACTTTGATTGCTACTAGGTCTCTAGTACTAAACCTCGTTAAGCTGACAAAGTCGATATCCCTTCTAACATATATGGCTGTCCGGGGGTTTTCCTCTGATCTGTTGTATACAATTGAGCCGTATCTCTGGCTTATGCCTTTGACCTCCACCTTGTAGCACCCAGGTTCTTGTATTAATGCAAAAGCCGTTTATTTCAATGTAACACGTCTGCTTAGGATAGCAGATGCAGCTTTACAATGGTAAAGATTTATTTTAACGAAATCTAAATATGAAGATTTGGCGCTGTTCATTACGAAGCAGCATCATCCTACGTAAGTTCCAAGGGCGGCTGTTCTTCCGCTACCACCATAGCGTTCTTACACTTAGATAGGATTTTCATTTAGATCCTTTTCATCCACAGATAAGGTCTGCAATCGAGCTTCTTAACATGCTGGACGATTGAAGGGCCCACACTCAAGGTCAACTGGGTTGATTGAGTGTCTCTCTTCACGTCGATTATAGTCCACTCCTCCACCTTTAATTTGGAGTTCTGGAAATTCATCCTCTTGAGGACGGATGTAGATTCTTCAGAACTGCCTTGTTTCCAAGCAATGAGCTTGATAGACTTGGGAAGGTCCTTGGAATCAATGACCTTGATGCCCGCACCTTCCCAAGATGTCAAACCGCCAACTGCCCCGATGAGCCATGTCCTGGACATCTCATCCACGCAGGCGACGGTCAGCACACCACTTTTATACCGGCAGTCCTTAACCTTGGGATAATGTCGCCAGTTCTTACTCCGGCGATCATTTTCTCGAAAGCCATCTCTATACTCGCTGCTTGCTCCATACTGAACTTTTCTTGCGATAAGTTCTCCGGAACAAGGGCCATTTTAAGGTGGCATTGGGGGGCGAGGCTGTAAGAGCCACCTGTGGTACCTACCTTAACCCTCTTACTTTCTCTGTCCTCTTTTGGAGTACTGTCATCAGACCGAGGCCGTTTTAGGGTCTCTAGCGTAGGAGCTGCCTCGCGCTGTAACTTAAGTTGCTGGCGATGGTACTTCCTTCTGGCAGCAGAACTATATTTCCTTTTCTTGGGGCCTCCTGTAGTCCCATCGTTCTCGGTGGCTCTGGCTACTAAGCTGTAGCTATTTAAAGCCTAACCTCCAGCCGCACCATTCGAGATACTAGGAACTGCATCAACCCCCTGCTGACTCGAAGTTGATTTGCCACCTTCACCGAATTTAATCTTCTCGGGAGAAAATGGAGTGTTCAGGGCATGTGTCACAGAAGTGACTTGCCAATGCGTTTTAATAGTGTCCCGGGTGTTATTCAGCCCTCGACACGGTAGCTCACTTCCTGGCTTAGGAAGCTGTTTTGGGAGCCGAGCGCTACTCGATGTTCGCTGCTTAGTCGAATTGACACTGATACTTCCACTCTACTAACCATCAACTCTAACTCCAGAGCTAGTAGAATAATGCTGAATTTCACGATTAATTTCTGGTCATCACCTCTAATACTCGAAATCAATTCAGGATCTTGGAAGAACCTTCGAACAATATGAGCATTATTAGATGTCCCACACGTGTGTTTGGGAACATCCACAATCAGATCAATTTTTTTCCGGAATACACTCTGAATTTTTTTTCGCAGTGCTTATTTTCTCTATTTTCTCGGGGCAAATCGCTGCCAATTAACGTAATTCTGAGCGATGTGCGACAAGAGGGATATATGCCATTAGGTGTATCTACACAAGTAGTGTTTGACACCAAAAGAGAAGTTTTCAGTGTTCTCGGCAGTAAATCCGTCTTTCTGCGAACTAAATTGTTGTGGGTTTCAGTTTCTCAATTTACTATCGGATCTTTGTTGCCTTAGAGATGTTAGTTTCCTTAGCTTACTACATATAGCTACTAAATCACATGACTCTACAAACTCTTTTTGATACAGGATGTAGATTCTTCCAGAGCGTTGAATTACTTCTATTTTCTGAGTTCATTACCTATTATACTAGAGGAACCCATCGAAAAAATCAAGATGCTTGTAACATATTTGCTAGGCTTAGTAAAAGCCTGGTTTATGGAATACGACCAGATGTGCCACCACAACCACACTATGAAGCTAGAGCCTTTTAAATTTTAGTTCTATTGGCTAAATTGCATGCACATAATTTTAAACTATTTTTCACTCAACTTAGGTTCTTTGGTCAATGCATAAGCCTCATCATTAGTACAGCGTACAACTATTTGTTCCTCTGAATCGCATGAAATGATAGGTGATAAAGCGCAATATAGGTAATAAAATCGCCTATTTGAATAATTTGTTTTTTATGATCGTTTATAATAATTTGAAAATGTTTTCCAGCAATAAATCATTTGTTAGGCATTAGTATTCATACATTTTATTATAAAAAATTTTTTTTTTATATTGTTGAAAAAAATTATTTTGATTCAAGTATGACTATTATATTAGTATTCACACATTTTATTATCAAAAAAAGAAGTTAAAAGCAACAAAAAAATGTTACTCTACTACAAGTTTGGTATGTGCCAGGGGTCTTCCAGGTAATAAGCGCAGAATAGAGAAAAATTAATATTTTAATTTGCAGCGGAAAAGTGAAGATTATTCTATTATTTTAAATGCGCGATTTTTCCATCTGTCTAAAATGCCACAATAAGAACAAGAAACCTCCTAAACTTATTCACTTCTATATCCATAGCGACCGCCACACAGTTTTCTATTCTTCCAAAGACAACGTGTTTTCAATATATTTAATTCCTTCTAATTGTATCGGTAACGCACCTCACAGAGATATTTTTTAGTCCTCAGAAGTGGTGATATTTTGATTTTATTTAATACCTTCTAATAAGGTCACAAAATATGTGTAATAAATTCTTTTAATTTCTTCATGCGGAATGTAAATTTTTGACATTTTAATTCTCACCAGTTCAACTCTGCCTCTCTAGAGTTAAAATTATTTAAATTCACACGTTCGCATAGATTTCTTTGTTGCACTTTGTAAAACATAATAGTATTCATAGGAATACCAATTCTTCATTTTTGTGAATTCAACGCTTGTTACCAGATTCAGCGAGGAGAAATTGGGTCCCAAGCACTCATTTGCAAGATGTTTCGTCAGTGCTGCCAGATCGTGGACGAAATTTACCTTCACCATACCTATTCTTTGGGGGCCGCAAAACAGAAGGTGCATGATTACCACTGTGAGTTGTGTGTAAGCCAAAAATGGGCGATTTTGATGTTTCGTGTGATTCTTAATTTAATGCATGCGTCGATTTTCAGATCATGTTTTTTAGGTATATATAATATGGATATTATTAC
>NC_046659.1:43633650-43639726 GCF_010883055.1 Belonocnema kinseyi | reverse complement strand
TAATATTATAATGATAGAATATTTAATTAACATTAATGAATAGTTGATTAACTTTTAATAGAAATAGTTAAACTTTCAACTAAAACAATTAGTTTTCTACAAAAAAAAGATAAATTTTGAATAAAATTCATAAATTACCAAAAAAAATTTTAAATTGTTTTCAACACAATAGTAAAGTTTTTAAGCAAAATATTACATTTCCATCCAAAAAGCTAAATTGTATACTAAAAAAAGGCATTGCTAAGGATATAAATGAACTTTGCACAAAAGAATTTTATTTTCCATCAAGACTAATTTTCTGTACAAAAAATGAATGTTTAATCATAATTAAATTTTCGACAAAAAGGATTAACTTTATACCAATAAAGACGATTATTTAATAAAATACAAAAAATTTTAACTAAGAAAGATCACTTTTCAATGAAACGTTGAATAGTTAAATTTGTAGTTAAAAAAATTAATTATTAACCAAGATCGTCTACCAAATAGTTCAATTTTCAGAAAACAAATTTTTCCAACTTTATTGATGAATCATCAACCAAAAAAAAACTATATTTTTAACAAAGTACTAGGCAGTCTAATAAGTCCCTGAAAAATGAAACACGGAGACGATTTTTTGGCCAAAGTCGGTTTTATTTTTCAACATACTCTCCTTTTAGGTCGACACAGCGAGTCCAACGATTTTCTGACTTTTTGATACCGTCCGAAAAGTACTCGATCGGAAGGTGTCCGAAATACGCCTCAGTTTCAGCTATTAGCTCCTCATTTGAGAAAAATGCTTACCGGTGAGCCATCTCTTCAAGTTAGGTAACAAGTAATAGTCGCTGGGGGCCAGGTCTGGTGAATACGGTGGCTGAGGAATCAATTCGAGGCCGATTTCATGTAATTTTGCTTGTGCAACTAAGCATCAATGAACAGGCGCATTGTCTTGATGATAAAGCGGTTTTTTCTTCTTAAAATGCGGTCGTTTTTCGGCGATTTCGATTTTAAATCTGTCCAATAATGATGAATAGTATGCTCCGGTTATGGTTTTACCTTTTTCAAGATAGTCCACGAATATTATGCCATGTGCACCCCAAAATACGGAGGCCATAACCTTTCCGACTCATTGTTGCGTTATCGGACGCTTCGGAGCACTTTGGCCCGGTGGAACCCACTGTTTTGCCTGTTGCGTTGACTCAGGCGTGTAGTAGTGGATCCAGGTTTCATTCATGGTTATGAATCGGCGCAAAAACTCGGTCGGCTTACGCGAAAATAATGCCAAATTCTGCTGGGAAGTTGTCACACGAATTCGTTTTTGGTCCACTGTGAACAAACGCGGCACCCATCGCGCGCAGAGCTTCTTCATGCCAAAAACTGAATGCACGATATTGCCCACACGTTCCAATGATATGCCTACAGCATTAGCTACCTCTCTCAATTTCACTTTGGAATAATTCAACATCATATCATGGATTTTTTCGACATTTTCTGGTGTAGTGACCTCTTTTGGGCGTCCATATCGTTCAGCATCAACTGTGCTCGTGCGGCCACAACGAAACTCGGTAAACCACTTATGAATCGTTCCAATCGACAATGCAGAGTCCGGGTAATACTTATCCAGCTTGGCCTTGGTCTCGGATATCGTTTTTTTGCGAAGATAGTAGTGTTTGATCAAAACTCGAAACTCAGATTTTTCCATATTAAAAAAAACTCGGAGGTTAGTCGCTTCTCAGTGCTGTCACTTGTAAATGCGTAAACATAAAGCTGAAGTTTTGACAGGCGTCATTTGAAGGATCAAGCTCGATGAAAATGGTTCACATTAGTGAATACTAATGCCATCTCTTAGAATTTTCAGGTACTTATCAGACTGCCTAGTAGTTCCACTTTCCACCAGAAAATATTTAAAAATCGTTAAAATTCTTTTAAATCGCTTTAAATTATTCAAATTAATTGAAAATTGCTTATAATGTTTTAAAATATCACCAAGCATTTTTAATCCCTTAAACTCTCTTGAACTTTTTCAAAGCTCTTGAAACTTCCTTACAATTTTAAAAATACCCTAAAATATTCCAAATCCTTTAAAATCTCATACTAAAGTATCGAAATCAATTTAAAATGCCTTGGAATCTATTAAAATATCCTAAGATATATCAAATCCTTCAAAATCTTTTTAAATAACCTCTTTAAATAATCCTTTTAAATAATATTTTAAAATAACCCTGCTAAAGATATTAAAATTCCTTGAAGTCCTTCAAACAAAAAAGATAAGTTGAAAAGTCCTTGACATCTTTTATTTATTCTTTTAACTTTGGATTTCTTAAAAATAACCCTTCTAAAATTTTTTTAATTCTTTGAAATTCCTTTAAATTATAAAAATAATTTGAAAATTCCTAGACATCCTTTAAAACATTCTCAAATATTGTAAATCCTTAAAAATCTTTTGAAATCCCTTGAAATTTCTTAAAGCTCTTGATAATATCTTGAAATTTTTAGAAAATACCCTGATATATATATTTCAAATCCTTGTAAAATCTCATATTAAATTTCTGTAATCAATGGAAAATTCGATGGAGTCTTTAAAAATTCTCTCAAATTCCCTTCTACACATTTTTTAACTCTTTCAAATTCCTTCAATTTGTAAAAGCAAGTCGAAAATTTCTTGACATCTTTTAAAACATCAAAAAATTTTTGTAGATTACAGTTTTGGAAATGGGGTCAATAAAAATTCGAAGCTGATTAAAGCGTTCAAAATTGAATGTACAAAAACTTTTAACTATTAAATAAGAGTAATTTTCAATTCGATGGGATGCCAGTCTTCAAATTTCAAATTTTTTAAACTTGGAAGTTTATGTATAAATGATTAATAACCATAAATAAATTGATATCGTTCAAAATTTAAAAGCATGTTTTGCAACAACAAAAATGTATATAATTTTATAATTATGTGCAAAAATGTATGTCATAATGTATATTTATATTTTTCTCCTTTCCACACCATCACAGAGGTAGATTCGTGGGGGCGTTTTTTTAATGTGGTTTCCCCAGTAGGCCTAATCCACCATCAAAACCAAATATTTACAAATTAAAGAAGAAATTCTTGATCTTGAAGTCATTAAAACTTTATGAACACTTTAAAAATTCAACGTGAAATCAATGCAAAAATTACAAGCTAATTGGGACTAATTGAACAATAAATAAAATAAAGAAGTCAAGAAATCTTTTTTCATAACAATCAAAATATAAGTAATAAAATTCTATGTCGTTTCCTGCATGAATTAAAAGTAATTGTCCTGCCGCCTGAACTTTATTCTCTGTCGTCGCGTACAGGATATCATTTGACATTCTTTGTAAATGTTTTTGAGTAATTGGCACTTTTAAATCTGGCTGTTTAGTTGATTTTAAATTAACAAGCGTTTCACGGCCTTGAAAAGTAGCATTAAATTTGTTAAATTTATCGAACACTTATTCTAGAAAATGTAAGTACCCCAATGTTTTAGGGAACTGAAGATTTCTTAGAAATACATCAGTCTTTGCAAATTTTCCTGTTGCTTGTTCCATAAATAAAGTAAGTAAAAAATTATAATTTTCAATTAATTGTCGCAGACAAGGGGGACGTGAAAGCCAACGTGTTAGCGCTAATTTCTTTAAACATTCTACGTGTCCTAAAAGCGTTAGCATCATTTCCCTGAAAATCGCGGTTCTTTTTGGACTATAATTGAGAAAAGTTGTAATTGCTTTTATTAATTTTTTTAAAACGTGTGGGATATGCTCACACGCCGCGGATGCATTTAAAGCTGAATAGTGATACACGCACTGACATAAAATCAAATTGGGACTTGCAGCTTTCAATCTACTGTAAAATCTGTATTTTTCATTAAAAATTACCAAACGATTCAAACACCAGGATCGCGGCCCAATTCTTTTATAAGTTCAAGTAGATCTTTGGAAATATGAAACGAAATGTTTTTACTGAATCGAATTCAGGCGGCAGAACAGGTAAAGAGTCCATTAAATTATCTGAAGCTATCTGTGACGAAATACGCTCATCGTCAAATTTCAATAAGCTAAATGCTTTTGCGCGTACATTACTTTTTTCGTGCATTTCAATATTTAATTTCCCACAAGAAAATGTTGTTTTACATAGACGATAATAAAATAATGAATTGTCACTTTGAAATGGTCTCACCCATTTTCTCCATTCTGAGAATTCACCGTACCAATGGTCCTGAAATTTGTTACACGACGAACGTTTTGGCAAGTCT
Organism: Belonocnema kinseyi; assembly: GCF_010883055.1. NCBI lineage: Eukaryota > Metazoa > Arthropoda > Insecta > Hymenoptera > Cynipidae > Belonocnema > Belonocnema kinseyi. Next base: position 43,635,482 of record NC_046659.1, on the reverse strand, counting down.
CTTTTGGCTGCCTCACTATGCGAAACTTTAGGAATTTTGAAATTAGAGAAATTTCAATCAAAAATAAACCAAGCGAATGAATTTCAATGATTTTAATTACTTTAAAATAGAAAATATACTAGAATACACTTTCAAGCTTTTTAATACTGTGAAGATGAATCCTTTTATAAGAAACAAAGGACAGTCTTAATTCTAAAACCCCCATAATAATCGATTAATAATCGACCTATCGAATAATTGAAATGTAACTAGTATTTGCTTTTAAATTAATGTTTTTTCTAAAAAGGAATTGTTTCTCCGCTTTTCTCTTAAATTTTTTCAATATTTTGATATTATTTATTCCGTTCCCCATTTAAATAATTTTTTATGTGGTTTCCATACGATTGCAAAAATATTTAAAAGATTTCATTATAGGATCTAAACCTATATTTTGTTGTGAGCAAATTTTCACAGACCTTTTGTTTATTTACTATGTTTTAATTAGCATTTCAGTCCTGAAACTCATTATAAAGTTTCTTTAAACAGTGAGGGTATTTTTAAAATTTCAAGATATTTTTAAGAGCTTAAAAAAATTTCAATAGTTTTTTGAGGATTTTAAATATTTGAGCATGTTTTGAAAGATGTCAAGGAATTTCCAACTGATTTTTATGATTGAAAGGAATTTAAAAGAATTAAAAAAATTTTCCGAGGATTATTTAAAAAAAAACCCAAACTACTTTAGAAATCCTTAAAAAAAAGTTCTAAGTATTTTAAATGATTTCGAAGGATTTGAAAAATTTTAGAGAATTTTTAAAGATTCCAAGGAATTTTCAATTGATAACAGACATTTTACATGAGATTTTAAAGGATTTGAAATATGTAAGGGTATTTTTAAAATTTCAAGATATTTTCAAGAGCTTTAAAAAATTTCAAAAGATTTCAAAAGATTTTTAAGGATTTTAAATATTTCAGGATACTTTGAAAGATGCCAAGGACTTTTCAACTTATCTTTATTATTTAAAGGAATTTCAAGGGATTTTTACAACTTCAGCAGGGTTATTTAAAAAACTTCAAAGTACTTTAGAAGTCTTTAAAAGATGTCAAGGTCTTTCAAACGATTTTGAAGGTTTCGAAATATTTGAGAGTATTGAAAAACGTTCCAAGGAATTCTCAATTTTTTACAGTAATTTAACCAGATTTTAAAGATTTTGATATATCTTTAGATATTTTAATAGATTCCAAGGCATTTACAATTGATTTCAATAACTTAGTAAGAGATTTTAAACGATTTGAAATCTTTTAAAGTATTTTTAAAATTGTAAGGAATTTCGAAGAGCTTTAAAAATTCCAAGAGATTTTAAAGGATTACAAGTTTTTGCGACATTTTAAAACATTCTAAGGAATTTTCAATTAATTTCAATAATTTAAAGTGATTTCAAAGAATTTTAAGGATTGAAAACTGATATTTTTAGTTAAAATTTTTTGTATTTTATTGAAAACTCGTCTTTCTTAGTAGGAAATTGATCTTTTTGTCGAAAATTTAATTATGATTAAGCTTCAATTTTTTGTATAGAAAATTAGTCTTGATGGAAAATAAATTTCTTTTGTGCAAAGTTCATGTATTTTATTAGAAATGATTTTTTAGTATAATATTTAGCTTTTTGAATGAAAATGTAATTTTTAGTTTAGAAATTTTACTATTATGTGGAAAACAATTTAAAAAATTTATTTTTTTATTTTGTGTCTTTTATTCAAAATTTATCTTTTTTTTGCAGCAAACTAATTGTTTTAGTAGAAAGTTTAACTATTCCTATTAAAAGTTGTTCAACTATTCATTAATATTAATTAAATAT
>NC_046659.1:43623141-43633550 GCF_010883055.1 Belonocnema kinseyi | reverse complement strand
TATCCATATTATATACAACTGAAAAACATAACCTGAAAATCGACGCATGCAGGAAATAAAGAATCATACGAAACATCAAAGTCGCCAATTTCTTTAATTTCTTTCAAATGGGGATCGATATATAAATAGAAGACCACCGAAGTCTTCCGAATCTTTCAGATCGGCAGTCATCATGCAGCAGAAAATCGAAGTCAAGTCGTAAATTTTCGTCTTACACACGAACTTACAGTGTTAATCATGCATCTTCCGTTTTGCGGCTCCCAAACGGTAGGTATGGTGGGGGTAAATTTTATCCACGATCTGGCAGCTTTGTGTTTCGTTTCCACTACTAGGCCGTCTCAGTCAGCCACGGAAAAATTCCGTCTCACTTTAACAGCTGAGTAGAGGGTCATGGTGGTGGAAACGACACACGCGGTAAATGAGTATTTGCGGCCGATTTTCCCCTCACTGATGGACCCTAGTATACGCCGTCCTGAAAGGTTGGTCTTTCGTGTTCGCTCCGAATTTGACCTGCTCACCGCATCTATTCAGAAGAGACTGGGATAGATAGGAATCACCAAACCAAAGTTAAACAAAATATTGCGCTGAAAAAATCAATTTTCTCTATCAAAAAGCGCTTATTTAATGCATTTATTTATAATAATTGTTTAAAACAATAAAAAATGTACTCTTTCAGTGTTTAGTTGTAATAAGCCATTAATTTAACATGACTCCATAAGAAGATCGAGATAAAAAATTGTTTCGAGGCTAAAAATACAAAAAAATGAATTTTGTTAATCGATTTGCTTCTAACAAGTAGGGAAGTGATGGAACTTCATCCGCAATATCACAATCTGTAGAGCAAATGTAAAATCACTAATTCTATACATTTTTGAGGAAATATAAAAGAATAAGAGAAAGCAGACAGCCCAATTGTAAATAATTATGGTTTTATGGTATTTCTCACACTAACTAACAAATTAAGAAAATTATAAATATTTTTAAAAAATTGACATGATAATGTTCTTCAGAATTTAATTATTTGTAATTAAAAGTAAAGGGAAATCGGTGATGAAATATAGGCCTCAACGCTTTTGGAATCGTAATTTCTGATTTCGCTGCACTATGCGCTGGGCAGCAATTTCTTTATCGGTGCCGACCACAGTTTTTTACGGAATTTTTATCCGGGTTTATCAGGGGCGAATCTAGAAGGTAGCTGGTTTTTTTATTTTTTAGTCCTCTGTATAAGGTTGGCGGCGGCGCCCCCTCCCCTGTAGGGTATGTGTGGATCCGCCGCTGTGGAGGGAAATGAACTCAATCAGAATAGACCTAAGGAGCCTAAAATACTACAATCTATTTATCATTTATTACCTACTTAATTGGGGGGGGGGGGGGCGCAATTCTCCCGATTGCCCATGTCTGGATCCGCCCTTGGTTATGATGCACCAATGAGAAATATTTGTATTTCAATAATATTTTAAGGAATTTAAAGATTTAATACGATCCAAGTATCACATTACAGATTTACTACTGATATTATAATGACGACAGTATTTGGAGTCGATTGCAATACTTTGCATGACGCAGATAGTGAATACCGTTATTGGGGAAAGCAGGTGTTTGAAGCTCATAATATCAAAAATGCAGTTGGTTTTTTCGCACCTCAAATTTTGGACTTCTTTTCGATTCCTTTTAATGATGTCGGAGTGCAAAAGTTCTTTATGACAGTCTTCCAGGAGACGGTTAATTACCGACTGAATAATAATATTAAAAGTCAGGACTTTCTGGATCTTATAATTCAATTGATGAACAAAGGGTATGTCAACGGGGATGATGGAGAATCTATCCAAAAATCTTCAGGTAAAATTAAATAATTAATTTAAAGACATATCAGAATTGATTCCTCTCTTCTAAATTATTAATATTTATACTCGGTACATTATCAGGGCATTCAAATGACAGGGAAGTCAGGTAAATGTTAGGAAAATTGAAAAATTCAATCTTGTGGCCACCATAATTATATTTTATACCAAGCCCGTTTAAGTACATCAATTAATATCTTATAAATTTATATAATATTCAATGCGTAACGCTACAATTTTGTCAGTTATTATTATTTTGGGGACAGTGATCTTTTTAATACTTTCTTAATATATTAATATAAACTATATTTTTTATTAGAGTTTCACCGAATAAAAAGTTTACTCCAGTACATCCCGCCAGGAAAACGATATTTTCTGACTTACCTGTTATACAGGGTATCTAACAAGTCCCGGGATGGTTGGATATTTCCTCAGGTTAAATATTTTTCAAAAAAGTAATTCCTGTCTCAAAATCAACAATTGAAAGAACTGGTAAGGCGCTTTATGAATCATGGATCTATCAAGGACCTTCAGAGAACTAGTCGGCCAAAATCTGCAGGATCTGAGGAGATGCAGATGGACATAACCCAAGCATTTGTTGAAAACCCACACCTTAGTTTACGTCGAGCTAGTGATGAGCGTGACGTTGCTCCTGAGACAATGCGAAATATTTTAAAAAGCATTAATTTCCATCCTTACAAAGTTCAACTGGTACAAGAGCTCAATGAATACGATCCTGATCACACAATATCCACAAAAGATTAATGTTTGGGCCGGTATCTTGAATGATACATTGATAGACCCTTTCTTCCTCGATTGTAATCTCAATGCCCGTTTATAAGAAGAGCTCTTCAGAAACCAAATTGTACCAAGGATAAGGGAGATTACAGGCGATAATTTTCAAAATATTTGGATTCAGCAGGACGGAACAGCGGCTCATTACGGTGGGGAGGTTCGAGCATATTTGGATACTTAGTTCCTTCAAAGGTGGATTGGAAGAAGGGGTGAAATCAAATAGCCTGCTAGATCTCCTGATCTGATGCCTCTCGACTATTTTCTTTGGGGTTATTTAAAGAGCAAAGTATACTCAACGCAACCGCAAAGCTTAGACGAATTGCAGAATTGGATTCTGCAACAGGCTACTTTGATTGATAGGGAGATGATTCGTATTGCTGTAACTCATTTTTACAATCGCATAGCTTTTTTTCAAGAAGCTCAAGGTTTTCAGTTTGAACATCTTTACTGAAGCGTAAGAGACAAGGGGACTCACGCTAATCGAGCACCCTGAAATGTGAGAGGCAAGGGGACTCACGCTAATCAAGCACCCCAAAGGGAACAGAATTTACTACGACCACGTCGTTGTTCCTGGGTAATGCTAAATGTTAACGTAAACTGCTTGGAAAAAACCTTGAAAAAACCTTGAAGATCATCACCAAGATCAATATAGAGCTTACCAATGAATTTATCGTTGAAATTTACTTCAGGAATTGCACTGACCTCTTGGAAAACTTTGTTAATTTCAAATAACCTCTAACTGACCTTGAACGTTACAATTGAACTATGACTTGGGTACGTATCTGAACGTAGAATTTTCCGTTCTATCGATTGCAGATGTAAAAAAGAGGGTATATATTTAAAAAACAAAGCTGACCTTCAAAAAGCTATAAAGGTCAACTTCAAGGTCAAAATGAAGGTCACAATTGAATTCCTCGTTGAAATTTACTTAAGAAATGACCTTCACTTTTTTGATAAATATTTTACCTGAGGAAATATCCAACCATCCCGGGACTTTTTAGACACCCTGTATAAGGAAGATGGCATTACCAAATTATTGTTCAGACCCTGATAGATTAAACAATAAGATAATATTTTAACATTACTAGGGTCAATATTACAAAAATGTTCGTTTGTAAGTTTGGGCATATTCCAATTGGCACCATTTGCCTGAAAAGAATATCCCCACCAGCGCACCCAGCTCGTCACCCTTTAGTGGCTTTTACAGAACATAGCCCAACTCGCATCAAGATACTTGGGTAATATTTTCTTTAGTTTTGAATATTTGATCTACTTGAACTTATTTTAGATGAGCAGTCAAATATTTCTCAATGTTTTTATAAATTAAAAGATTTGTAAGTTTGGTGGCTTGAAAACGAAATAATTTATAGTGAAATAATATTTGAATGGGATTAGAAATTGAAAAAAGCGGTTCTTTGATAATCTAATAATTATAAGTTATTTCTGAATTGAAAATAATCTATGCTTTATAAACTTTCAGTTTGAAAGTCGAAGGTTTCAGTGAGTTCTTTCGAATTGTCCCATTTAAATTTTCAATGTTAAAGTCTGTATTTTGTATATGTTGAAACAGATTAAAAATCGTTTTATGAAACTAGAGGTGAGAAGTCCAGATGAGACTGTAGGGTGTTAATGAAATGGTGAATGTGGTGTAAAAAGGGAAAAATATGTAGGTGCTGATTTTGAGGTGAGTTGGATTTTGCTATTGTGAAAGTTTAGACGGGGAAAAAGTAACGTGTAAGTGAGGTGAGGTATGAGGCCCACGAATCTACAAAAATTTAATAGAGCTGCACCTTGCTGGCATAGCATGGGATCGAGATTGGTGAAAACAGGCGAGTGCGACGAGCAGCGCGGGAATGATATCGTCGTACATAATACACCAGTTTTCAAAAAACGGTAGGATAAGACTCTTAACAAAAAAAGTCCGAGTTGATTTTGATAAGGATTCCTTGTTCCTTTTAAGCATTTGAAATACTCAGAAGATAATCCTAGAGATTTCAAGAATTTTCCATTCCCAGTAGAGGGTACGGTTAAGGATGTACCCTAGATCCCTTACCGAATGAGCGAAGGCATTGTTAAGACCATCAACCTTAATCTGAGGGAAGACCCTTAATGTAGCAGTGGGCGGGGTACGCGACTTTCCAATAATAATTGCTTCAGTTTTTGAAGGATTCAGCTTTAACATTTTGTTTAGTGTCCATAGATTCACGATGTGAATATCTTTCTGAACCCTTGCAATAAAACTATTAATGGAATATATAGGACCAGAGACATATAGTTTAAAATCTTCCGCATATTTTTAGTACTTATAATGATCAAATCACTACTAATTTCATAAGTGTGCATAACGAAAAGGAGGGGGCAAGAGTGGAGCCCTGGGGTACTCCACACTCGACCTCTATGCAATCGGACCGTTCATCCTTATCATTAACCACTTCTAAAAAAAGGATTTTGTAGTAGGATTCAAAGCACATAAATTACTCGATAAACTGATGTTACATAAGGACGGAACAGTGCTTTCTTCGTTAGAGCAGGAAAAAAATTGTGCTTGAAACAAGGATTTATAGATGCGAAAATGTATGGGGAAAGTTACAGGAAGCGCTAGATAAATCATCTTGATAGATACACCATCTGTTCTTAAAGCGTTAGTTTTTAATTCGAAGAGTTTATTGAAGATAATGTCAGGTATTATGCCTAGAAAAGCAGTATCTCAAAAGGCTAATCGTGCCTAAACTGCTGTGAGGGGTATACCAGAATTAGAAGAGTTAAAGGATGGTAGATTTGTGCAGGCTTTTAATAAATCATTAGATGGGAAAGTATTAGCTGAGCCTTAATTCTCAGTTGCACTTAGATATGAAAGTCTGAGTAAGAGCCAGATATAATCGTTTTTATTCTTTTTCTTTATAACATGCTAGGCGACGCTTATTATTACATTCCTTCAGAAGGTTTTTATTTAAGCTGTGATTTAAGGAGCTGAATTTTTATGTTTATGTGGAACATGCAAGGGTGTAAACTGGTCGAGCGATAAAATTAAATAGGAGCACAACGGATTTAACTTACTTCTTCCAATTGTAGCTTCTAATGTGTCCCCTAAGTATTTACATTTTTCTTGCACCTTTCTCTATTCCTTCACATCCCCCCTACACACTTACTTGTTGGTGGGAGGGGGACCTACAGTTAAAGGTGGGTTGCGAACCACTAAGAACAACAGCTTTAAGTACTTAGAGACAACCTTTTTCTCTAGAGGTACCGGTCCCACGACTTTCCGGAGATGAACAACTCCCTTGCTAGGCTAGTGTTCACCGCATGAACCGCCGAGGCTCTTCCAGAGAGCGAGGCGGGAATCGAACCCGCAAGTCGACGGCGTGTGTCCAAAGCCTACGATTTAGCCCCCACGACTATCATCCCACTAATTTAATTTACTATATGTAAATTCTTAGTATTTTTCTCATATTATAGGTCATTAAGTGCTTCTGAAACTTACATTCATCTACATATTCAAGATTTCTCATTTGGGATTGATTATAGTTTGTGGGTTGATTGCATATTTATTTCTATAAAATATTGATATGATTGTTATGACATAGAAATGAAATAGAGAATTAGCTATAAAAATTTGACTGTTTAACTAAATTAGTAAAAAATTCACATATACAAATGAAATCAACATTGCATTAAAAAGCCTATAGGCACTAACAGAAACCTCAATATGCAGACCCATACGTATCAAGTTTGAGAAAAAAGAAAAATAAAGAAAAAATTCCCAAAAAAGTATACAAAAAACATACCTGATGAGCTGCAATGTCACATGATGTATTTCAACGCGCACAGCATCAAGCTCATTGATGTTGGCCAAAAAAATGCTAAGCGAACCATCCTTTTCACGATGAAAAATATTACCCTCAGTCGTCCACAAATTTTTTATTTTCGTACTTCTTCTAAGTTGTAAAGCTGCACTATATATAAGCCAATTGTTTCTAGACAGCGATTAACTTATGTGCAGAGGCACGCCTTCATTCCAGCCAATCATTGTGGTTGTGACTCCACGCTTTTTCCTGCTTTTTTTAATACAGTTTCATGCAAGTAGATTGCTCTTGTAACTTCACCAACAGTATTTGTGGGATGTTATGAGGGTGACATTGTTTATTATGACTTTTAAGCAGTAAACAGATCAAAAGTGATATTTTCTGAGAGGAACCTTTAAAGCTGTAGCAATCTGGTAGTAAACGTCTAAAATATATTCAGAATTCCCTTGGAGCTTCATAATGTCCGTCATATTGAAGGATGTAGTCTTCTCTTATGCCAGACAGCACATGCCACCATGTTGGAAACATAACCAGCATGATGCTCCAAACTTTAATGGTAAAATAAAGCAATTTTCCGAATAAAAGTGACTGTTGCTCTTGACGGTTCGGAACTCACCTTAAACTGTAGGTCCCCGTCCCACCACCAAGTAAGTGTGTGAGGTGTGTACAAATGAATAAAGAAGAAGGTGCAAGAAAAATGTAAACCTTTAGGGGGCAAATTAGAAACTTCCACTCCATAGGGCCTATGACAAAGCCACCGAACGCGTCCTCGGGTTGCGGATAGAAGATCACTGTACCAAGGGTTTCTGCTGAATATGGTTACAAAAATAAATAGGCAGTCGCGGACAATTTTCCGGGGTGGTCCCGAAGGAATTAACCCCCAAGCGGAGGTGTCAAAACCGTGCCGAAAGCTGAATGGCACCTAGGTGAGGCAGCTAGAACGGTGTCTCTGGGATACCGGGCGACCTCTCAGAGTGTGCAGCCTTATCCTTGCATGCGGGGCTCTACAAGGATGGACGAACCCCTTTCCCTAGCTTCTCGTGGGAGCGACAATGACAACACCAAACATAGTTATAGTAAGTGCGGTTCAAAACAACAGAACGCGCAGGGCTCATGACAATCGGTCGGCCAACAATGCCGACCAATCTAGAGCTCGGGGAGCCAATGAAAATGGATTCAATTCGATGGATCGGCGGGAACTCGCGACCTTTGGATGGACGGAGCGTCTGAATCACGACATGCTAGAGTGCTACGATGCGAGTGTGGCCCGTTAACGGGGTTACATGGCACGGCTGCATGCTCTGTGGTGCGAGAAACACCTGGAGCTATCGCACTTTTCGCAACAACGTCTGTGAAACCATGCTGAACTACTCCGTAAAAGGGGCTATGTAAGCGGAACGCCTACTCTACCACAGCTAGAACAAGCCGGCAACAAAGAAAGAAAGGCGACACTAAGACCAACCGCGGGCAGGCATCCAATAGATGAAGAGCGATGCTTTAAGACCCGGAGAAACATCAACACTAAGGTTTCTCTCAAGCCTAAAGGTCTGGCTGAAATGGATGACGAGCTTCGTGGACATTTTTCCGGAGAATCCGACCTCTGGGCTATCAATTATTGTGTGTATAATGCAGCGAGAGCTTTAGCCGATTCGAACCGTAAAACAAAACCAACGGTTGATCATAAGACCAAAAGGCGAATGCATCAAATTGCCATAAAGATAGGCTGGGCCAGACAGTACGCGTCCCGCATTCAGTGCGTGATTGACTACATCACATCTGGCAGGAATTTTACCGCCAAGGTTCGAAAGTTTGCGAGCAAACTCCGAACCCGTTATCACAAACTTAACAAGTCAAAGCTGCTGACCAGCAAGCAGCATATTGTTGAGAGAATACGGATACTATCTGACGCTAAGAGAAGTCTAGAGCGGAGGGAGAGGTGGGTCAGAGAAAATCAACAGTTTCTCTCTGACCCATCTCGACTCTTCCACGACCCTCCAGTTACTGTCGAACACCCACCCAAACCAGACGAGGTCGAAGTATTTTGGAGAGAAGTCTAAGAAGTTCAGTATAGACTGGACGAACACTCAGAAAATATGAATAGCTTCAAGGACTTATGTGTTTCCCTCACAACACCTGATAAAGAATACCCACCCATCACTACCGAGGAGGTGAAAAAAGTATTAAGAGGGATGCAGAACTATTCCGCACCGGAACCAGATTGTATCAAAACCTTCTGGTGGAAGAAGTTTTCTTCAACCCATCAGCATTTGGCCCGTATTTTCACCTCATATTTGAAGTCGGAAGAACCGATTCCAGAGTGGCTTGTGGAAGGGCGCACAATACTCCTGCCGAAAATAGGCGACTTAGCTGATTTGAAGAATTACAGACCAATAACTTGTCTGAACACACTTTATAAGATATTCACAGCTATCCTAAATAATAGGGATGTTCGGGCAATTGAACCTGTGTGGCAAGAAATGTATGAACAACGAGGCTCAAAGAAAGGCGTAGCCGGCTGTCGGGAGAACCTTCTAATCGATAGATGTGTCTGCAAAGATGCAGCATTCTACCAGCGTGACGTATCGATGGCCTGGATTGATTATCGGAAAGCTTTCGATACGACTTATACATACCTGGACGTGCCACAGAGCCGCATTCAGGATGTGACATCTATAAAGGATACTCTCCGAAGCAGATACAAACGTCTCATCCGACAGATTTGGGCTTCCGAACTGTCGGCGAAGAACAAAGTATCTGCAACGAACATGCTTGCTGTCCCGGTACTACTCTATTCATTTGGAGCAGTTCCATGGACGAAGAATGAACTCAAATCCCTTGATATCGGGACAAGAAAGGTTATGCACATGAACAAAAGGATATATCTTAAGTCTTCCGTTCCGCGACTGTACATCTCACGCCGTCAAGGGTTCGCGGAATATTGAGTCTTGAATGTCTTCACAACAGGATTATTTTGGGTACAGCACATAGAGTTGCAAATGGAAGAGACCCTCTTCTTCAAATGGTCAGGAATCACGAAGAAGTCGGCAAAGGAGCGTTTCTGTACAAAGCAGCGGAGGAGGCTGCTGAAACACTCGGACTTGACTTCAGTATTAGGGGTGAGCAAAATGCATCAAATCTTATCTATCTCGAGTACTCACTCCTGAAAGCCCGGATTAAGAATGCACAAGAGAAAAACTTTCGTGAACAGCTCCTCGATAAGAGGATGCACGGTATCTTCCACAGAAATGTGAAGGATCAGTTAATGTCTTATGAGTTAACGTTTGCGTTCCTTAAATCTCTCGGATTAAAGTCTGGTACGGAGGGTTTCATCTTTGCATGCCAAGACGGTGTCATTTCCACCTTAACATACCGCCGCCACATTTTGAACCAAGACATTCCCGATGATAGCTGCAGGGCGTGCCATGTACACCCCGAGCATTTAGCTCACATACTATCTAGTTGTCCAACTCACGCAGGAACGACCTACATTCAAAGGCACAATGCGGCACTAAGAATGCTTTATTACCATCTCTGTCACTCTTACGGCATTATCCTAAATATCGCTCCTCTAAATGCTCCTAGGGCAATTGAGTCAATTGTCCAAATAAGAAGTGCTGCATATACTGGAACTTTATATTCTCGACAATTGCTTCTGTTGCTCACTCGTGGCCTAACATGGTTCCTCTTGACTTCGAGAAGCGAACCATGTTCGCTATCGAATTTTCGGCACCAGCTGACAAAAACATCATAACCAAGGAAAATGAAAAGAAAGAGACGTATCGAGACCTTATAAGGGAGTTGCAACGACTGTAGCCGGAATATTCTGTTAAACTAATTGTCCTTATCATCAGCGCTCTTGGAGGTGCCAAGCTTTCACTTGCTAATGGCCTAAAAAGCAACCCTGCGTGTCAACGATATGCTGAAACACTTGCGAGAAAAATCCAGAAGGCGGTTGTCCTTGGTTCGCTCC
>NC_046659.1:43611435-43623041 GCF_010883055.1 Belonocnema kinseyi | reverse complement strand
TTTTATATATTTTTATGATTATAAGATTATAATAACATGCTGTCAAATTTCAATTCGAAGCAAGCACTAACGAACTCTTGGAAAAAGTTCATTCGATATCTGCCCACCAAATACATTTACTGCAAATTTTTTAGGCGAGCTGCTCGCCCACGTGGTAGAGTTGGAACACCAAATACGTCGCGCGCTGCTCGCCTGCAACTTGGTACACATCCTCTCTCACATTGGGCACGCTGTGTTCCCATATTGGAACAGCTGTAGTCCCAAAAAAGTTGGTACAGTAACGCTCTCTTAAGGCGGGAGCACGGAATCCCCACGCCGAATTTCGCGCGGAGTTATACAGTTATAATTTATATTCGTGGAGCAATTTTATTCTCTTTTATGGGACCACCGTGGTGGCGCTGCGTTGCCACTACGAAGACAGCTGCTTGCCTAAATTTTTTTCAGTGAACTTCTTACTATTCCTTGGTAAGAAGGGCATATCAAGATTGTTACCGAAAGAATATGTATGAAAGATGTAAGCAATGCTAAAGAATCAAGTGAAAGGGAAAGTCATGGACGGTATCGAGTCAGGGGTAAGAAAGAAAGTTGTGGTAAAGGAAGAAATGGTAGAATATATAGAAGAAGAAAAAAGAAGAAAAAAGAAGAAAAAAAAAGAAGAAAAAGAAGAGAAAAGTAGGGAAAGTGTTTGTGGCTGTTGTATGCATATACGGGAAAAGAGAAGAAGGGAAGAGAAGGAGAAGAGAGAGGGAAGAGCACAATAAGGAAAAGGGCAGAGGAAAAAGAGAAGGGGTTCGTGTTAATAGGGGGACCTGTATCCATGAATTGGGGATTAAGGGAGATAGTTGTGGAAGACAGAAAGATAGGGCTTCATAAGTACTAGAAACACAAGGAAACGGATCGGTACGATAGCGGACTACTGGACTAGGGGGCCATTGACGAGAAGAAGGGAAATTTACTGGTTATAATGGTAGTGAGCAATTCGATAGGCTCATGATACTTTTCAGTGATTGCCACATTAAAAAGTGGAGAAACAAAACGTAATAGGAAATGAAAAGGGTTAGGAGAGTTCGGTAGGACGATAAATTCGGAGAAAGTAAAACTAGAGTGAAGGAGAATGTAAGAAGATGGAGGAAAAGAAAATTGGAAAAGGGAGAACTGAACATGAGAAAGAATGATAGCACGAAAAAAACTACAAGGGAGAAAACAGATAAGGTAGTCGAGGGTAGTAAGAAAGGTACATGGAGGAGGTAAAAAAAGCAGTAAGGTGAGAAAGGGTATGGGAGTCAATAAACAGAGAAAGAGGAGGAAGCAAAGGCATAAATGAAGAAATCGAGATAAAATAGTTGAGAAAGTATTTTAAGGTTCTGTGCTCAGAAAGAGGTTGGACAGATAGATGGGAGAAAAGAAAAGTATACCATACAATCAAAAGGGTTTTGCAAAAGAGATGGTGATACAGACAAACATCTGCGTCCTTAACTTTCAGTCGATAGGAACCTAGTTCAGAAGAAACAAAAATTAGTCGCACTATTTCTAGATTTGAACTCAGCATTTAACTTAGTTGACAGGAGTGGTATGTACAGCAGTGAAAAAGAAAGGAGTGAATAAAGCTTTCAAATAGCGGAATAAAGAAATTTTCGTGGAACCTAACATAAAGTCGAACATAGCAGGAAAGAAGAAGAGGAATCCTGGACATAAAGGGGTTTCAGGCAACGGTGCCCGTTGAGCCTACTTGTATTAAGTGTTCTTTTAGCAGACTGAGAGAAGAAGATGGAGAAGAAATGAAAACAAGGACAAACTTTGGGAACAGGCATGTGTATTCACTAGCATATGCGTATCAGTTTTCGAAGAGTGTGCGAGAGTAAAGGATGCAACAGTACACGTAAATAAGAGAAGATGGCGTGCTTCAGAAAAAAAGCACAAAGTATAATACGAATAGTATATTAATAGCGGGGTGGTAGAGTTGTTGGCGGAAATTTAGTACCTAAGATTTTGGTTCAAACCGGGAGATGGAAGTGAGCTGCAAATAAGAAAGAGATTAGAATGCGCGAGTAAAGTAATGAGACAAGTATGAGGTATAGGTAAAATAAGGTTCAAGGATAAATGAAGGATAAGAGTGTGGATAGCTGATGTATTAGTATGGACATGTTTAAGATATTGAGTGGAAATTTAGAGACGAGAGAAAATTATTGTCAGACAACTAAAAACAGCCTGGAATTTTAAAGAGAAACTAGTAACGGAAGAGAGAAGCAAAACTGCATAACCTGGAACCAAGCAGGTTATGTATAAAGAAATGAAAGTTAAAATTAGACGTTCAACAAGGTGGGAGGAGAGAAATGAAATGAAATTTAAATGTAGTGAGCAAATAAGAGATAAAGAATGGCAGGAAATAGAGGAAGAGATAACAGCAAGGAAATAAGAGAAAAGATGGAAAAAAGTGGGAATCATTTTAAAAAAAAGAAGCGGAATTGAGTGGTAAAATTCAGAATAGGACAGGGTTTTGAAATCATGTAGTTTTTGGATAAATAAAAAAGAGAATCTATGTTCAATGGAAATGATTAGGGGGAGGAATGAATAAAGAAGCTGGGAGCTGTGAGAGAAGCCATCCACAAATATCGTGACGTTGAAAATAGTCAAAATTGACGCTCTTCCCACTCTGGTGACAGGCCGTGGCTATCTGAAGAACCCCCCCCCCCCTTCTTAGGTCTATGTGAGAAATTATCGATCCCCCCGCATCGTTTATGTTGGGAAGGAAAAAAATTATTTTTTGAATCATTATTGACTAGCAATATCATATGCGTGCTATATTCTGCAGGAAACATTTATTTGCCAATTAGTAAACGTATAAAAATATAAAAAATGTTAATGTTCAAATTCCTAGATATATTTGAATTAATCTACATGGCTTGAATTATCTGAATTCCTTGCATTCTTGAAATTTCCTAATTTCTGTAAATTGAGGGAATCCAGAGGATTCAGAAGACTTGAAGAAATTCAGGGGATAAAAAGAATTCAAAGAGCTGCAGGAATTCAGAATTTTCAAGGTATTCTTTTTCATTTTTTCCTATCTTTACCCTTATCTTCGTTTCCACAAATATTTCTTTATTCTCTCTATTGAATCTTCGTCTAATACTCTCTTTTTTGCTGTACATAAATGCCCTAGGTTCCTATTGTCTAAATAGTTGGGCATTTAAATGTTTTCTCTGGTTCCCATCTCTTTCATGAACCCCGTTCAGTTGTGTAGAATACTTTCCTTTTCTTGCACCTGGCTTTCCAACCGTTTTCTAAGTATTTCCGTGTAAACTTTGTATCCCGCCGATACATTTACATTACATTTGAGCAGCTTGATCATTATTCTTGAAGCCTACTTGCTCGTCTTGCCCTCTCTGCTCGACTTCTCCTCACGTCCCTGACTGGGCAATAGCGCTGTGCCGAGACTTGCCAGCGGGGACGGGGGGGCTTTGTCTAAATGTGGCATAAAATACCAATCATAAAAATGTTATAGTTTTGCAATCAGAAAATTAAAAATAATATATAATATATTGGTACAAAATTGGTCTGCTGGCAATTCAACCCAATATATGAATTTTGGCCTAATCGCCTAGAAGAATATTATACTTGAAAAGATATATAGTGACACCATTAAATAGCCCTCCATTCTATAGCCCTTCCGAGAATTGAAGCTGCTCCACGAATTGGTGTAACAGAAGGTTCACAGGGTACGCAAAGCCTGAGGTTGTCACTCAGACGAGCACCCAGGCGCATAAAAACGAAAGCAAAAGGGGCTACAATAAGTTAGTTCAGCGATTCCCAAACTTTTTATGCACTTTCTGGCGAGCGGCAGGGCCGCCACCCTCACATTTTTCCACAATACCTTGCCGCCAAGGGGTACACTTTGCTGCTTTACTGCTTGACACACTATGCTTCACGCCAGAGAATTAGAACCGGTTGAGAAAAATTAAAATGTGCTAATATATTAATAAATTAAATTTTAATTAGTTGAATCAATTTCCTAATCTAATTTTAAGCAAATGAAAAGAAAATTGATGGGAATCTGTTAATATCTTCAATTCCAGTCGACAGTTCTTGTAACTTTGCATGTTCTTAACGATATGCTTAATTACTCGAACTGTTAACCGATTTTCATCAACTTTTTTGTCATTTTCTTAAAATTACATCAATAAAATCCTTCAGATAATTAGAATTAAATTAAGCCATATCTTTAGGATTTTAGTTATTGAAACAGCCTTAAATCTCATGACAATGAAAGGGTCCTCATAGCGGAGGGGCTGCTGAGTGGCTGGGCCCGGGCAGGCTTCCCCCTCGGGGGCTGCCCGGTTCGGGGTGGCATCCCCCTGCCGGCGGCAGCCTCATCGGCCCCAAATACGCTATAGAAGAGTTTCACTGTATTTTCAACTAAAAATGAAATAGTGGAATTTTCAGATTAAAAAATTAGGTTTCTACAAAATAGTTCATATTTAAACCAAAGTAAATGGAATACTGAAATTTTCAGATTAAAAATTTACTTTGAACAAAATAATGCATTTTTAAGGTAGTAGCTCAACTATTAATTTGTAAAATTTATTATTTGTTTTATATTATATTACAGTTTAAAATTAATTATTTAACTAGGGATTGGTTTTAATGATATTTTCAACTATACAATGTTATTATAATAAATACAAAATAATAAACTATACCTAATTATTTTAATTTATTATTATTATATTTTGAAAGATTATGTGTTTATATAATAATAATTGAAGGATGATCTTCAAATTAAATATATTCTATATTAGGGACTTAAATGTCACTGTACGCACATTCACTTCGCACCGCTTAAAAGTTAACTGACGAACTGAAGCACCACTCACAGGACCTGACCCTATTACTACCTAGATTTTTTAGAGGAAGGAACCCAACTTCCATACTTTCCCAAAGACAAGATATTCCAGTTTGATAAAACGTTTGTGCCTTACAATCCCCTGTGTGTGAACGGAGGGATTATTTGAAAAAGATTTTTCGCTAATATTTTTAATTTGATATCATACTTATAGTTAATTAAACGGTTAATAGTGATTCATAGTTCATTAAGTCATAAATAGTAATATTTAATTATGCAATAAAGTACCAAGTTTAAGACTCCACGCATGCTTAAAATTAAAACATTGTTATAGATTTGAATTTATAATAGATTAAAAATTGATCCTCGATCGGATAACTAATGCATACGAATCATTTTATTTGGATTATAATTATTCATTTTATCATACGCATCCATTTACCTCACCATTTTAATGCTGCTCCAGATTCAAACGCAGACTTATTACAAGTTTGATAGCAATAATGTTCTTTACTAGTTTCAGAGTTCTGATTAAAAAAAGAATCAAGAAACTGTTCAAGGTCGAATTAATGATTATAATTTGGGTAAAATTTCTCGTTTGCAGTTCGTTCAATCGGTATCTTAATATTATCGTATGCAGTAGCTTCAGACACGTCTAACGCGAAAATGAATTCGAAATTACTCGAATTTATTATTGAGGCCAGAATCGGCCCTTTTAAGGGCCACGAAACATTTTTAATAAAGGAACATGTTATTTGTATCAAACGTGTAAAAAATGGGTCCTTTTCAGGGACACAAAATACTATTAATAATATTCTATGTGTTTCTTTAATTTTCTTTTTAATTCAGGTTTTCCAGAAATCTTAGGTAACAATCTTCTTCAAATTAATATTATATGTTTATCGTATCAATAATCAGTAAAAGTTACACGAAAAATAATTGTATACATTATTATTAAACTTTTAATAAAAAGTCAAATTTCTAATTAATTTTTATTATTCAACAACGGAATCAATACGACGATCCGGCAAAAGTTTCATGCACCTTGAGGACACGGAGCGACCCAAGGACGACCGCCTTCTGCATTTTTCTCGCAAGTGTTTTAAGATATTGTTCACACGCAGGGAGGTCTCTATACCTCTCCTTATTTTCATTCACCTTAGCTATGATGTTTTTGCCGCATTGTGCCTTTGAATGTAGGTTGTTCCCACATGAGTTGGACAACTAGATAGTATGTGTGCTAAATGCACGGGGTGCGCATGGCATGCCCTGCAGCTATCATCGGGAATGTCTTGGCTCAAAATGTGGCGACGGTATGTTAAGATGGAAATGACACCGTGTTGACATGCCAAAATAAAACCCTTCGTGCGAGAATTCAATCGGGGTGATTTAAGGGAAGCAAAAGTTAGCTAACACGACATTGACTGATATTTCCCATTTATGTGGAAGATGTCATGCATCCTTTTATCAAAGAGCTTTTCACGGGAGTTTTTCTCTTGTGCTTTTCTAACTCGGGCTTTCGGGAGTGACTACTTGAGATAGATAAGAATTGATGCATTTTGCTCACCCCTAATACTGAAGTTAAGTCCGAGTGTTTCAGCAGCCTCCTACGCTGCTCCTCCAAATGAATAAAGTACTACCGGGACGGCAAGTATGTTCGTTGCAGATACTTTGTTCCCCGCCCATAATTTGGAAGACCAAGTCTGCCAGATGAGACGTATGTGTCTGCTTTGGAAAATATCCTTTATAGATGTCACAGCATGAATGTGTCTCTGTGGCACGCCCAGGTATGTATAAGTCTCTCCAGTGCAAAGGTGTCGTATGGCGCTTCTATAGATGAGCTCAGGGTCTTCAGTGATGCCATTAAGTTTTCCTTGCTTTAAGTAAATCTTGGCTTATTTGTCTAACCCAAATTACATTCCTATTTCCTTAGTATATCGGTCGACAATCCCTAGATCTAGATGTAGTTGCTCTTTGTTTACCATAGATCTTAAGATCGTCCATGTAAAATACATTAGTGACTTGTACTTGCGATCTGCAGGCTTGCCGCAAAAGTACCTGTCAGAATGGCGAAGTGCTAGATATAGTGGCAATAATGGGAGGAAAACGAGAAGTGGGCTCATAGTGTCGCCTTGAAAGACACCTCTCTGAAAGGTGACCTTGTTAGTCGTGGCAGGATTTTTTCCAGATGAGATAGTAAATCTGTTTTTCCAAAGCGGCATCAATCTGTCTATGCACCTCACGTTTTGCAAATGAACATTTAATCGATAACGAAAAATTTCTTGGTGAATCGAAAAATAATCACTTCTCTGATTCCCTGGTACCTCTAACTTATCGTCAGCAATCTGAAATTCTTCTTTGAGATGCACATTTCATATGACTTGAAATACGATTGAAACGCGGCCAATTGTTTCTTTTTTCCTGGGTAATTTTTTTAACCTTTTTTCTTGAATCTTTATTCTTTTCAAATAAAACTGCTTGCGTCACAATGAGTGTACTGCTGATCAGAATTGATTAACTATTCTGCTTCAAAATTAATATTCTATGTTTCAATTCAACTGTTTTTCATGTTGTACGTTTATTCTCGACCATTTTGTTGTCTTAAGTAGCGAAGAAAGTCTTGGAAATGAATTGAATCAAAGAATCAAAGAATTGAACATTTAATAAGTCTGTAGAAAATATACAATTATTAAAAAAAAACGATTTAAACAAAACTAAATAAATTGATTTGTAAATCAATAAAGAAGGCTTATCTTAGAGAAGGAGGCGATCAATTCTAAATCAATTTTATAAGAGATAAAAGTAATGTCAGTGAAAAGACGGAAGGTCAATCTGAATAATAAACAAACGGAAATTCAAACAAGAAAAACAAAATGTGATATAAAAGTCGATAACATAAAGTGTAACTTCATCAACAACGAGAATTAAAATCTGTTTTTCTCCATTTGTAAAACGTCAAAATGATCTAAATCAAAATTATGGCCAGTTGCAATGTAATGTTTAGTAAGAGCAGTATTAGCAACAACATCAGGATGGAAGATAAAATATCTTTGTTCACGGTCACGGGTTTCTACAGGTCTACCAGTCCCACCCACATAAGAAAACGGACAGACAGTGCAATTGTATTTATAAACAACTTCGGAATTGTTCTTTTTTGATAGTGGGTCTTTAAGATTGTTAAAAAATTTGTAGAAGCTATTATTTGGTTTGTAAATGGTCATGATTTTTTGTTTCTTTATAACTTTTTCAATTATTTCTAATAAATCCTTTATGTAAGGGCAAATTGTGAAATCAACATAATTTTTTTATAGGATTTGGAAGCCAATTCAGAAATTCTAAGAATTCTGTACAAAAAAGGCCTGTGAACAAAATAAATTTTATGGCAAATAGGATGAAAAGAGTTGAAGTTTAAGTAAAGACCAGACCAAGTTTTCTTTTGATGCCAATCAATTTTTATAAAACCATCACATCTAATAACAAGCGTGTCTAAGAAATTAATTTTTAATTCTCTTACATTTCTATAGTGAATTTCATATTGCGATTGTAAGAATTAATTTTTCAAGGAGTAGATGTACATTATCGTTAGAAACAGCTGTGATTATATCGTCTGCGTAACGAAAGAAAAAAGAAACTGCTTTTCCTTCGAAAATTTAAAATAATATTCACAGAAACGGAGAAGCCTATCACAGAAAATACTGAAGTTCAATTTTGTTGCGTGTAAAATTTCCCGCGGATTAAGTTTAAATGCTCTTTGGCGAAAGTTTAGCCTACAATGGAATAAAATCTGTCGTCTGCTCCGGCATCCTTACTCCGGCGGGTCAAACGAACCGAATGGAGCCTCTAAAAAGTACATGTCAAGACCCCATTGGGGCCCCATTCGGTTCCTTTTTAAGAAACTCAAGAAAACAGCAAGATCAACTTTTAAACTGTTCAAATTCAAATTCTACGCTAAATTTTCTAATAGAACCTCACGGAATAATCGCAATACTTTTTTGCAGCGTTAAAATTTTTAAAAAATGTCATTAACTTCTGTTGAAAGTCACTTCAAGCGCATCCATAATAGCTCAAGTGATATGTTGCGCGCGAAGTTTAAAAATAGAATTCTCTCCAACTTGCATCGCAGCGTTGTTGTCTGAGGTTTCCACTGCGTGGGGCTAGAATCCAGACAAAATTCTTGAAGTTATCAACGGAACGCTTATTAACTGCTACTAAAATAAGATGCTCTTGAAGTCGCCTTCGGCCCATGTAAATGAAAGATATATTTTTTTTTTTTCATTTTTAGCGCTGCAAGAAAAAGTATTGCGATTACTCCAAGAGTTTTTAATGCAAATCTTAACGTAGAATATGAATTTGAACAATTTATAAGTAGATTTTGCTGTTCTTTTTAGTTTTTTTAGAAATAACCGAATGGAATCTCAATGAGGTATTTTAATTTTAATGAGGTATTTACTCGCCTCAAGGCGAGTTCTAAAAATATTCTGTTTTGAAAATAAAAAATAGCCATACATTTATTTGTCTACGACAACGATTTGGCTGACAAGCCCGTTAAAATTTCTCAAATGTGATTTTTTGGGCCACCCTAATATACAGTATCTGAAAACTACCCTTAAATCCATGAAGGTGAAGTCTTCATATATATATAACCACTCTCTGCTACCTTCGGTTCGGTTTTGATTCCTCTAGAATCAAACCGAAGGGCCTATGACAAAGCCACCGAATCTAGAGCTGGGGAACCAATGAAAATGGATTCAATGCGATGGATCGGCGGGATCTCGTGACCCTTGGGTGGACGGAGCAACTGAATCACGACTTGCTAGACTGCCACGATGCGAGTGTGGCCCGTGAACGGGGTTACATGGCACGGCTGCATGCTCTGTGGTGCGAGAAACACCCTGAGCTATGGCACTTTTCGCAGCAACGTCTGCGAAATCATGCTGAACTACTCAGTAAAAGGGGCTATGTAAGCGGAACGCCTACTCTACCACAGCTAGAACAAGCAGGCAACAGATTGACTACATCACATCTGGCAGCAATTTTAACGCCAATGTTCGAAAGTTCGCGTGCGAATTCCGGACCCGTTATAAAACACCTAACAAGTCAAAGCTGCTGACCATCAGGCATCATATTGTTGAGAGAATACAGATACTATCTGATGCTAAGAGAAGTCTACAGCGGAGGGAGCGGTGGGTCAGAGAAAATTAACAGTTTCTCTCTGACCCATCTCGACTCTTCCAAGACCCTCCAGTTACTGTCAAACATCCACCCAAACAAGAGGAGGTCGAAGTATTTTGGAGAGAAGTCTACGAAGTTCAGCATAGACTGGACGAAGATTCAGAAAATATAAATAGCTTCAAGGAGTTATGTGTTGCCCTCATAACACCTGATAATGAATGCCCACCCATCACTACCGAGGAGGTGAAAAAAGTATTAAGAGGGATGAAGAACTATTCCGCACCGGGACCAGACTGTATCAAATTTGAAGTCGGAAGAGCCGATTCCAGAGTGGTTGGTGGAAGGGCGCACAATACTCCTGCCGAAAATAGGCAACTTAGCTGACCCGAAGAACTACAGGCCAATAACTTGTCTGAACACGCTTTAGCAGATATTCACAGCTATCCTAAATGATAGGATTGTTCGGGCAATTGAACCTTTGTGGCAAGAAATGTATGAACAACGAAACTCAAAGAAAGGCGTAGCCGGATATCGGGAGAACCTGCTTATTGATAGATGTGTCTGTAAAGATGCAGCATTCTACGAGCGTAACCTATCGATGGCCTGGATGGATTATCGGAAAGCTTTCGATTCGACCTCCCACAGACTTATCATCTGTCTTTTGGAAATCTTAAAGGTACATCCGCAAAGAGTTAGGTGCATAGAGAGGTTGATGCCGCTTTAGAATACCAGATTTACTATCTCATCTGGAAAAAATCGTGTGACAACTAACAAGGTTACCTTTTAAAGAGGTGTCTTTCAGGGTGACACCATGAGCCCTCTCCTCTTTTGCCTTACATCATTGCCAATATCTCTAGCACTGCGCCATTCCGACGGGTACTTGTGCGGCAAACCGGCAGATCGAAACTCCAAGGTCATTCATGTATTTTACATGGACGATCTTAAGATCTATGCTAAAAACAGAGAGCAACTGCATCTAGCTCTGGGGATTGTCGAACGATATAGTAAGGAAATTGGAACGGAATTTGTGTTAGACAAATGCGCCAAGGTTTATTTGAAGCGAGGAAAACTTAATGGCATCCCTGAAGATTCTGAGCTCGCTGGTAGAAGCGCCATACGACACCTTTGCGCTGGAGAGACTTATACATACCTGGGCGTGCCACAGAGCCGCATTCAGGATGTAACATCTATAAAGGATACTCTCAGAAGCAGATACAAACGTCTCATTCGACAGAGTTGGTCTTCCGAACTGTCGGCGAGGAAAAAAGTATCTGCAACGAACATGCTTGCCATCCCGGCACTACTCTATTCATTTGGAGTAGTTCCATGGACGAAGAACGAGCTCAGATCTCTTGATATCGGGACAAGAAAGGTTATGCACATGAACAAAAGCATGCATCTTAAGTCTTCCGTTCCGCGACTGTACATCTCATGCCGTCAAGGGGGTCGCGGAATATTGAGTCTTGAATGTCTTCACAAAAGAATTATTCTACGTACAGCACATAGAGTTGCAAATGGAAGAGACCCTCTTCTTAAAATGGTCAGGAATCACGAAGAAGTGGGCAAAGGAGCATTTCTGTACAAAGCAGCGGAG
>NC_046659.1:43605858-43611335 GCF_010883055.1 Belonocnema kinseyi | reverse complement strand
GTTCTTCTTGACTTCGAGAAGCGAACCATGTTTGTTATCGAATTTTCGGCACCAGTTGACAAAAACATCATAACCAAGGAGAATGAAAAGAAAGAGAGGTATTGAGAGCTTATAAGGGAGTTGCAACGATTGTACCCGGAATATTCTGTTAAATTGATCGACCTTATCATCTGCGCTCTTGGAGGTGCAAAGCTTTCACTTGCTAATGGCCTATAAAGCATCCCTGCATGTCAACAATATGCTAGAACAGTTGCAGGAAAAATGCAGAAGGCGGTTGTCCTTATGACAAATTTTATATATATTAACATTGCTTAATTAATAAGAAAAATGATTACATTTTTTTCTTTAAAGTTTTTTCCTCTTAAAAGTTTGGGAATTAAGAAATAAAACGCGATAACACGCGATGACAATTCTTCGTGAAATTTACCTTGTCCACACATTGATGTTGGTATGTAATAGACCAGACAGAAATATTATATATAGTTTATATATATAGTATAAAGTATTATATATAATATTGATTTGTTTTATACATTTTGTGTGTGAAAAGAATGAATATTATATGTAAAACTTCACACTATATATAAAATAAATATGATTTTTCCGCCTGGAAAAAAAACTTTGGTTAAGAATCTAAGACAGATAAAAAGGTGATAAAATTTCTTAATAAAAATTCTACAACAAATATTTTCAAATACAAAACAAAATTTTTAAATGTTGGCAGCCCACACGTTTTCCGATGTCTTTCTGTCTGAAACAATGGAATACCCAGTTTGGTTCAAAAAAATTAATATTTAGGACAAGACCCAGATTTCTAAATGATCGATATATACCGTAAGTTAGCTACGCATCTCCTATCATCGTGTATGTTATTTTTTCAGGCATAATGGGTATAGAAATAATAAAGTTTATTCAGTATACAGCTTGTTTCATAAAGAACGTTCAAAAACCAATAAAGTCACCAAATAAACCTAGGCCAAAAAAAGTTGACACATGCAAAGGCAAAAGGAGGAAATTATATCTGGCAGAGTGTGGTTCCACGTGGAGTGCTCCCAGAGTTCTAGTTCCACGGACTGTTTATTTTCCCCCAAACTGAAACGGAAGTTGGGTATATACTGTATTAGCGATTGTTAATTTTTTATTTCGTTAAAATATCTCAACATCGTAGATTCAAATTCCAAACAAATTCTTACCACTTAGGCTACCGCAAAATCTTGTTTGTCTTTGAAACACGGCATCAGTTGACGGGAGTGCAATTTTCCCAAGGTGGCTTTGTAGTGGGCTGCTTCACATACCACACTCCCTGACAACTCCGTTACTGCCTATACAAGGCGCTCTATAGCCTGTGAACAGCAGGGCAGTGCACCAAGAACTAATGGTTAAGTCCTTCTAGCTGCAAATTGCTGCAGGTCTTTTTCCGCTAGATGTGCAGTAAGAGGCGAGCCTCGTTAATGCTCACTTTCTTTTTCCCCCTTCACGAAATTTGGCAGCAAATTGAATTGTAGGCACGATGATGCGACGCAACTCCAGACCATTTTCCTTGCATGTTTAAATGATGATTTTTACAGCGCAATTGCGTACAGAAACCCTAAAACAAACAAAAATTTTTCACGCAAGGAAAAGGGTCTCGATTTTGTTCGCTTCATCGTATTCAAAATTCAATTTGCTGCTAAAGAATACATAACGATGATTTCGTGGAGGGGGAAAAAGAAAGTGAACCGACATTTTTTTTATTTTCTAACTTAATTTAGCAGGAAGCGCCACATAGGTAGAGTTGATCCTTAAAATTAAAAGTGCTCAACCTTAAAATATTTTTGAACTGGTAAGAAAATTGTCGGTAATGGTAATTTTTTTACTAACAGCAACCAATTTTTTTACTGGTAACGAAATTTGTTTAAGCGGTACCGTCTTTCTATGCACAACCTTTTGGAAAATGGATACAAGCTACGATACCAAAGACAAAAAAATGAAGTTAAAATCGTAAAAAATATGAAAGTAATCGTGAAAAATAAGATGTTGCTCTATTTCGAAATATCTGTATAAGTAGTCTCAGACCAGAGTACAGAAATAAATATAATGTACGATTGGTAAAATAAGAGTTAAACTTAATGTACAAAAGTTCTAATTTGTGACAAAATCGAGTGCGAAGCATGAGATACGTCATGAGAATGTGTTCGTTAAAGCCGAAGGAGCTTCAACAAAATAGAATTCACAATCACCAAATTACAGTTGTCGATACTTTGACTTTTAATTTTTTTAAATACATCTAATGGTTTCAGGAACAAATTTATTGCAATTTCGCTTATTTGTAGGGGACAACATTTTATCTGTTTATTACTTTTGACAAAAATTCTAAAACAGCATATAATAATAATTGATTTACATACATTTTTTATGAATATTTTGCATATCAGCCTTCAGAATTACGCAGATTAAGATATCACACAGAGCATTTCTCGTGCATATTCTTTCAAACGGCCAATTGTTTAAATAAAAAATCAATTTCAATCCATAATCGGGTTTAAATTAACATTCTTACTAAAACTAATACCTCATAGTTTCAAAAACAAATTTATTTCAGGGTCGATAATTTTAGAAGACTACTTTCAGAAAAAGTGCAAGATACAGAATAGTCAAAGAAAATTTTTAAAAAGGTTTCAAAGGTTCTGTTGGAGTTACATTTAAAAATATAATTAATTTTTTAAATAATTTTATAGGATTTGGCCAAATCCCTTTCGGGTTCAGAAAAACACAATCGATTTTAGCCGGTTCAAGTCGCGGAACAAGACGTTCACTTGAGAAAAGTTTCATTGATTTGTCAGTTACCCAAATTTGAAGACTAATTTCTCTGCTTGTGATGGTTGTTTCTAAAATTAAAAAATTAATAAGCATATATTCTTTATCAAATGGTTAATGTATATAAAAAAAATTGAATGAAATGAAAAGCAGCTATTAATTAATCCAATAAATGGTGAATTAAACGTGAAGAAAAATGTTAAAAGATCAAGTGGAATTGCAAATATTAACCTTTTTTACATCTTTTTTTATTTTCTCGTAATAATACAATGGAGGTAATGTAGAATATTAAAATTTTATTTAATAATATAGTAGAAAATTTAATTTTTTTCCACACTGAGAGAAATCACACGATCTAAGTTCAAGGAAGCGCGTGATTTTAGAGCTACAATTGTTACGTGCCTGAAAGTCTCACATTCTATGATCTAAAAGTATAAAATTCGAGATCTGAGAGCAAAGGAGCGTAGTCTGATACCTTAAACTTTTCCGTGAAATAATCTCCCGAAATTTCTCTCTGTCTACTGAATGTAATTTTCAAACAATCTGGAGGTTCCGCCAGCCCTGTATTCGTTTTTTAGTCCTTACCAGAGTAAAAATGCTTCGACTTGAGTTCGACTTGGTTATGTCTTGAGTTTGTATCCAAGACATCGATGCCTGGCTGCGTCTTAAGACTGAGTCGAGACATAGGCCTTTGTCTTACTTTTTTGGCCACGACAGGTAAAACGGCGTTTACTTGTCTTAAGTCGAGCCTTGTCTTGGCTGAGATTATCGAACCTTTTTTGGCTCATAAATGATATTAAAATTGATGAATGAAAAATTTGTAATTATTTAATTAGTTATTTTTAATTTGAAAATTTAAAATCGGTGGGCCTGAACGAGTATGACCCTTAAAAATTTTCTTCAAAAAAATAAAAATTGTAACGTTCCAGAAGGATCTCCTAAGCCTATTAGAAATAACCTTTTTGTTAGGGCAGGTATACGCTCTAAGTTATAAACCGCACGTGTTGGAGTCATAAAAATACGTCTCAAGAGATAAATTTATGTCTTCAAGGCATACAAACTTGTCTCCAAGATATAAATTGAAGTCTGGCTCTGTCTCCAAACTGAGATCTGCTCAAGTCGACTTTTCGACTTCAGCATGTCTTGATTGGGGGCAATTCAAGTCGAACTGAAATCGAAGCATTTTTATTCGTGTACCTGAAGCTTGGCCTCTCATGCGACTTGAAAATTTCTATCAAAATGAACCATTTTTTTCGAGTTTTTTTAACCATCTGATGCTATCTGATATCTCACTGCTGTCATGGGTCAAGAGTAATTTTATTTGACTTTCAAAACTCCACCCTCAGAGGCGTGTTCATCATACTCCTGTTTTCTCTCTGTCTCTCGTACACACATACTTAACTGACAGTTCCCACACTAGTACTCAGTTCTCTTAATTTGTACGTCTTACGCGCGATTAACTCTATTTAATAAATTTGCGTATTGATGCGGTTTTGGATGGGACTTGCCTGCAGCTGAAAATCGTTCACTAAATCCGTTTTGAAAAGCCAAAAATGTTATATCTCACGTTAGAATAAAGAAACTAAATTGGCACTGGCGACCGAAATCACTAACACTGTTTTCGCAATTTAATCCCATTTCATTGTTGACATAATTATCTAAAAAGAAAACCGATCAGTTGAAAGGACAATATCAGAAACCTTACAATTAGTAGAATCGTTGAAATCGCATAACTTTTAATAGAGAGGCCCAAAAAATTACATTTAAGAAATTTTATCAGACATGTTCACCACATCGTTCTCTTATTTCAATTGATTTAACCATTTTTTTTATTTAAGCAAGATATATTTTTAGCACTTGATAAGCCATTTTTATGTCTTATGGAGTTTAACATGTAAAATTTTTCTTATTTTTACTTCTTTGACGTTAGTCAAGAAATTATAAGTAAATTTATTTGCCCTTTAAAATGCTTGTTGACTTATCAGTGAATACTGAATTTTTTGCATTTTTATATTATAGAAATGTTATGCAAAAGTTCAAGGCATATCAAAAATCGCTGGTGGATGGATGAAAAAAGTTGACCTGCGGTTGGGCGCTTATTGTACACCGTATTTGCCGCAGTCCTAAGTAGCGGTCACTGACAATGAGTTGAATGGCAGAGTAATAATAAATTAATAAATTTATAGCTGCTTTTCCGGTCAAACCTGTGTAGTTGGTGTTAAAATTTCTCTAATTAAAATCAGAAAACTTTTAAGCCTTAGAGCAAATGATAAAAAAATAAAGGTAAATTTATTTCCCTTAGAAAACGATTTGGTGAAAATGCCTGTCAAAATTTCTCAAACTGGCGGATTTCCGCGACTTCTTTCAATTCTATAAATGCCTCGAATTCCGTGAATTAAAAATATTAAAAATATATACTCAATTGGAGAGTAATAGTTACTAAAAATATCTGGTGTTTGCCGTGTAAGTATGCGTACTAAAACTAGGGGCCAACTCAAAAAACGGAGTGGTTATTTAAGATGAACAATGCTAGAGTGGTTGTTTTAGAAGATTACTCCAATGGAGAAAGTTATACAACTTTTTATGAGGTTCTTTCACTGTCAAGCTAGAGGCAGGTGGCGCCAGGCTTCGTCAGTCCTGTTATGGCTGCCGCACTCACACAACTATACTATTCTTTTGTA
>NC_046659.1:43602861-43605758 GCF_010883055.1 Belonocnema kinseyi | reverse complement strand
TCGAGTGAGCAACAGAAACAATTGTCGAGAATATAAAGTTCCAGTATATACGGCACTTCCCATTCGCGACAATTGACTCAATTTCCCTAGGAGCATTTAGAGAAGCGATATTAAGGTGAATGCCGTAGGAGTGACAGAGATGGTAATAAACCACTCTTAGTGCCGCATTGTGCCTTTGAATGTAGGTCTTCCCGAGTGTGTTGGACAACTAGATAGTATGTGAGCTAAATGCTCGGGGTGTGCATGGCACGCCCTGCAGCTATCATCGGGAATGTCTTGGCTCAAAATGTGGCGACGGTATGTTAAGGTAGAAATGACACCGTTTTGGCACGCAAAAATGAAACCCTCTGTACCACACCTCAATCCGGGCGATTTAAGGAAAGCAAACGTTAGCTCACAAGACATTGACTGATCCTTCACATTTCTGTGGAAGATAACGTGCATCCTCTTATCGAGGAGCTGTTCACGAAAGTTTTTCTCTTGTGCTTTCTTAATCCGGGTTTTCAGGAGTGAGCACTCGAGATAGATAAGATTTGATGCATTTTGCTCACCCCTAATACTGAAGTCAATTCTGACTGTTTCAGCAGCCTCCTCCGCTGCTTTGTACAGAAATGCTCCTTTGCCCACTTCTTCGTGATTCCTGACCATTTTAAGAAGAGGGTCTCTTCCATTTGCAACTCTATGTGCTATACCCAGAATAATCCTGTTGTGACGATATTCAAGACTCAATATTCCGCGACCCCCTTGACGGCTTGAGATGTACAGTCGCGGAACGGAAGACTTAAGATACACGCTCTTGTTCATGTGCATAACCTTTCGTGTCCCGAATATCAAGGGACCTGAGCTCGTTCTTCGTCCATTGAACCACTCCAAATGAATAGAGTAGTACCGGGATGGCAAGCATGTTCGTTGCAGATACTTTTTTCCTCGCCGACAATTCGGAAGACCAACTCTGTCGAATGAGACGTTTGTATCTGCTTCGGAGAGTATCCTTTATAGATGTCACATTCTGAATGCGGCTCTGTGGCACGCCCAGGTATGTATAAGTCTCTCCAGCGCAAAGGTGTCGTATGGCGCTTCTACCAGCGAGCTCAGGATCTTCAGGGATGCCATTAAGTTTTCCTCTCTTCAAATAAACCTTGGCGCATTTGTCT
Organism: Belonocnema kinseyi; assembly: GCF_010883055.1. Lineage (NCBI taxonomy): Eukaryota > Metazoa > Arthropoda > Insecta > Hymenoptera > Cynipidae > Belonocnema > Belonocnema kinseyi. Next base: position 43,604,604 of record NC_046659.1, on the reverse strand, counting down.
AACCCAAATTCCATTCCAATTTCCTTAGTATATCGTTCGACAATCCCCAGAGCTAGATGCAGTTGCTCTCTATTTTTAGCATAGATCTTAAGATCGTCCATGTAAAATACATGAATGACCTTGTACTTTCGATCTGCAGGTTTGCCGCACAAGTACCCGTCGGAATGGCGCAGTGCTAGAGATAGTGGCAATGATGTAAGGCAAAAGAGGAGTGGGTTCATGGTGTCGCCCTAAAAGACACCTCTTTAAAAGGTAACCTTGTTAGTTGTCACACGATTTTTTCCAGATGAGATAGTAAATCTGGTATTCCAAAGCGGGATCAATCTCACTATGCACCTAACTCTTTGCGGATGTACCTTTAAGATTTCCAAAAGAAGGATGATAAGTCTATGGGAAGTCGAATCGAAAGCTTTCCGACAATCAATCCAGGTCATCGATAGGTCACGCTGGTAGAATGCTGCATCTTTACAGACACATCTATCAATTAGCAGGTTCTCCCGACATCCGGCTACGCCTTTCTTTGAGCTTCGTTGTTCATACATTTCTTGCCACAAAGGTTCAATTGCCCGTACAATCCTATCATTTAAGATAGCTGTGAATATCTTCTAAAGTGTGTTCAGACAAGTTATTGGCCTGTAATTCTTCGGGTCAGCTAAGTTGCCTATTTTCGGCAGAAGTACTATGCGCCCTTCCACCAACCACTCCGGAATCGGCTCTTCGGACTTCAAGTATGAGGTGAATATACGAGCAAAATGCTGATGGGTTGAAGAAAACTTCTTCCACCAGAAGGTTTTGATACAATCTGATCCCGGCGCGGATTAGTTCTTCATCCCTCTTAATACTTCGACCTCCGCTGGTTTGGGTGGGTGTTTGCATCGGCTAAAGCTCTCGCTGCATTATACACACAATAATTGATAGTCCAGAGGTCAGATTCTCCGGAAAAATGTCCAGGAAGCTCGTCATCCATTTCAGCCAGATCTTTAGGCTTGAGAGAAACCTTGGTGTTGATATTTCTCCGGGTCGTAAAGCATCGCTCTTCATCTATTGGATGCCTGCCCGCGGTTGGTCTGAGTGTCGCTTCTCTTTCTCTGGTGCCGTCTTGTTCTAGCTCTGGTAGAGTAGGCGTTCCGCTTACATAGCCCCTTTTACTGAGTAGTTCAGCATGATTTCGCAGACGTTTCTGCGAAAAGTGCGATAGCTCCGGATGTTTCTCGCACCACAGAGCATACAGCCGTGCTTTGTAACCCCGTTCAGGGGCCACAGTCGCATCGTAGTACTCTAGCAAGTCGTGATTGAGTCGCTCCGTCCATCCGAAGGTCGCGAAATCCCGCCGATCCATCGCATTGAATCCATTTTCATTGGCTTCCCCAGCTCTAGATAGATCAGCATTGTTGGCCTACCCATTGTCGCGAGCCCTACGCGTTCTGTTGTTTTGAACCGCACTTACTACAACTATGTTTGGTGTTGTCATTGTTGTTCCCACGACAAGCTAGGGAAAGGGATTCGTCCATCCTTGTAGAGCCCCGCATGCAAGGATAATGCTGCGTACTCTGAGAGGTCGCCCGGTATCGCAGAGTCACCGTTTTAGACACCTCACCCAGGTGCCATTCAGCTTTCGGCACGGTTTTCACACCTCCTCTTGGGGGTTAATTCCTTCGGGAACAGCCCTGGACAATTGTCCGCGACTGCCTATTTATTTTTGTAACCATATTCAGCAGAAACCCTTGGTACAGGGACCCTCTA